>NW_019944816.1:39493-77589 GCF_002910315.2 Salvelinus sp. IW2-2015 | reverse complement strand
TATAAATAAAATTGATTGATTGATTGATTGATTTAATCATTAATGGTGAAATTGCACGTCTGTTTGGGATATTATAAACAACAAGAAGTTAACAGCAACAACGAACACAGATTTTTTCTCTCCCTCTGACATCACTGCACGCTTCGATAGAACAGAAGAATATGTCCTGCACAGGGAGGTTGGTGGCACCTTAATTGGGGAGGACAGACTCGTAATGGCTGGAGCGGAATCCAGTTCCAGACATTATTATGAGCTGTCCTCCCGTCAGCAGCCTCCACTGATGTTCTGCAATTTGTTTTACCACGCTGTCATTTACATTTAGTCAACAAAACAAAAACGCTAACAATGGCGCTGGGTGAACAGTGGCACTGTTTCCCCTAATGTGGATTCTATCTTTAAATAAGTCAGTGAGGTTGATTCTGTCAGAGACAGATTGAAACGGTTTTATCGTGGTGAAAAAATAGATCTCCGTGGTGAAGTCAGTAGACCCTGGTGTGATATAAAGAACATGTTTAGGCTTACCTAACAACTCACCTTGAAAATTAAATTCCTCTGCTCTGTCAATCGCTACATACATTTCAGTCTGAAACTGTCGTTTGTGTGACTTCAAAATGAGGGGCGTTGTACAAAACAAATTAATCAGCGATCTGGATCTCTCTAAACAGTCCAACCATCAGATACCAAAGTTAATGATGTCGTCGTGTAGGCCGGCTCTAGCCCAACCCATTCGGTTTCTGGGACCATTCTAGAAATTGTTGGGGAGATTGGACAAATCCAGACTCAACGTGGAAGAAGAAAGCATCAGTTGGCCAGAGCGATGTGGATGCGGTAGCCAGGCAAAACACAGTGGGTTTTAAAGCCTAATGGAAGGTCCATCTAGGACCCTTATGCAGAGGGCATGCTGCAGCTCAAGTTTCCCTGGGTACAACACCTTTTGTGTTCAGTCAATCAAACGGTCAACTCAAACCTGACTTTTGAGACATATTAAATGTGAACCAGTACAGTTGAGAAAATAGCAAAAAAGCTCATAGCCTTTAGTAGTGTCCGATCTACCTGCCTAGTGGTTAGAGTGTAGGAGCGGCAGGTAGCCTAGTGGTTAGAGCGTTGGATTATAAACAAAAGGTTGCAAGATCGAATCCCTGAGCTGACAAGGTAAAAAAATATGTTCTGCCCCTGAACAAGGCAGTTAACCCACTGTTCCCCGGTAGGTCAGTCATTGAAAATAAGAATTTGTTCTTAACTGACCTGCTAGTTAAATAAATAAATGGAGACCACAAAAACTGTTGCACTTTTTAAATAAGGGAGGGACTATATAAAGATTCCAACTATTGCGACAGAAAAGGAGAGGAAATATACTCTGATGACCAAAAAATACAAGGCATGTATTCATTATGTTTCAGAAGTGAAGCCAGGCTTCTTGTAAATTTTCACTAACTAAGACCACATGTGCCTAGTATAAACCAAAGAGCCAGTAAACACCTCATGTCATTATCCCAGTTACATTGAATGTAATGTAAGACTGCAACACCCTTCTTTGGAGGTGCTTTTAACGACCTTTTATTGTGGCTGGCCTGGGCTCAACAGTTCGCTTTGTTGAGGATGAGGATGATCCTCTTCATCTTCATCAGAATCCTCCTCAAGGTCTTCTTTTTCCGGGGGCTTGGCTTGCCTGTAGCTGACCTGTGGGGGGAGGACTCACCAGTTTGAATACCCTCACCTCGGTGGACATGCCCGCTTGGAGCGGTTATTAGAGTGTGTGGGTGGTTGACTACGTAGTCCTCCATTCATTTAGGATGCTGTATCTGCTGTCATGGACAGTCATCTCCTTGGGGCTTGGTCCCTTGGGAGATCTAGTTGTCCTCTGTCTCGATGTCCATCATCCCAGGTTTGAAGAACCATAAAAYGGAGTCTGGCACTCTCTAATGTGTGGATAGGCCACTGGGTGTAAACGGATAACGGATATTTTGGTCTRTAACAAAGCCCTTTTGTGGGGRRAAACTAATTGGCTGGTCCTTGCTCATCAGTGGGTGCRCCCATGCCCAGTCATGTGAAATCCATAGATTAGGGCCCAATTKAATTYATTTAAACKGACTGATTCCTTATATRAACTGTTACTCAGTAAACTCGTTGAAAATGTTACATGTTGGTTTTATATTTTTGTTCAGTATAAGTAGAACAGACCAAGCTGCTATTGACAGGAACTGACACATTTTTTTCAATGGTAAACCGCCTGAGTAGACCATCTTCATTTATCCACCATCTTTGTCTGTGCTAAAAAATATATATATATTTTTTTATAGCTCTGATAGTGACAASAAAGGCTGCGTTCATAACCAAGTGGGAAGGTGGTAATTGCCTGTTGTAAATACCAGTTAGACGCATTCACGGTCTTTGAACTCGTTGAGAAACACAGATTGGCTAATGGCCAACAAGCTGCATCAACCATAAACTAAACGTACAGCTATCATGCTTGTAAACAACTTATAKTGTTCAAAAAACACATTAATAGATTGCTTTTTATAAATGTTTTGTCGTTATCAAGGTMATTTCCTTAGTAGGTGATGTCAGAGGTCAGCATGTGGGAGAAGTTGGAGCTCAGGGATGATAGACGAGTTTCCCACTAGTAATTACCGGAGGGGCGTTCAATGTATTTTTCCCAGTCCTATGTGGTAAAAAACACTTTCCTAATTGGTTATGAATGCAGAGCTGGAAAGTATGTAAAGAAACACAAACACAAAGGCGGATAGAAGAAGAAATGGCGGCGAGTAGTGCAGAAGAAATGGAGAAAAAGTTGGTGAAGCACAGCGCTGAATGAGAAAAAAAACGAATGGTGGCAAGAATGAGTTTTTTCGCTCTCAAAGAAAAGGCACCTTGAAAGGAGTGACTACGGCTAGCAAGAATGAAAAGGACCAACTGAAGGAGAAATCCCGTGTTTGTGATTGTCTTCGTTGTTATGTGCGACGCAGACAGGGTGCGAGATGGAGAAAAGAAAGAGATCATCTGTCCTGTTCTTTTAGAGTTGATGGTTGGGATCTTGCCGACAAAGTGATTTAGGATATATATTATCTGTATGAGCTTTGTCTCCGAATACATTACTTGTACGGTGCAACGCGTATGGGCAGAGATGGCAGCATGGTTGTCTAAGGAGGGAAGCGTCCTAGGTGTGACGAAAATGATCAGAAAGGGCATAGAAATAGGGATGTGTAGGCACATGGGAACAGTATGAATGTGCAATATAGGGTGCCCCCTGGCCTGGGATCAGAAGTCCTGGTTCGAGAAGGCAGGTGAGGTTCAGGGTTAAAGTCGTAGCAAAGTTGTCAATTGCTGAAAGGCAAGTTGAAGAAAGTAGAAGATGGTCAGGGGGGGACATGAAAGATGGTTAGGACTAGTAATCTGTTACAGAAAAGGGATTACGCAACAAGTGAATATACCTTCAGTAAGATGGAATTTCAGCATTAAGTAAAGGGTTCACAAACTGTACGGCAGGGATGGAACACAAGCCGCAGAGAGGTATTTGGGTGTGCGAGATTTGACATCAGAAGAGTTACAGGGTGTGTTAAGTGGTGATGTCCCATCCTTTCAGGTTGTTGGCATGAGGTAGGACTAAATAGATTTAAATAGTGGAAGTAGGTGGGTGTTGTTTTTATTTGATACATTTTTTAAATTTTTAGTGAGTGTAGTGTAATTGCTCACCCCTGTGTTAGATGGTAGGGTATTTGTATATTTTGTAAATATATATATATATTTTTAAAGCAAAGTATAAGGGAGTTGTACTCCGGTCTAGTACGTTGCGGTAATGCAACATATTGGATGCCAACTGTCGTTAAACCTCAAAGAAGAAAAAAAGAACAAGGAACGCGAACAATATGGGTGCTACTTCGAGAACACAAACTCTTGCATCTTTCACAGAGAAGGGCATCTCTGGTGTTTTGTTGGACATRGRGGCTGTGTGGTTTAGGGATAACATTCCAGGGCCCTCATTTATCAATRTTGCGTAGAAAAGMTTCTAAATTAAMTTGTATGAAGAAAATGTAGAATGTTGATTTACACACACCTGTAAATATTTTGCCTTGATAAATCAGACACGTTCTTAAACACTGTGCTAGTGCGCGTGAAGTCTCATTTACATAAAGAACCGCCCTAAATGACCATTTATGGTCACATACCTTCCCTTTAAAGCTGCMAGAAATGTCACTTGGGAGCAGGTTAGAGCGGTGGTAAATTCTGCCTCATCTGAGTGCAGAACAGTTCATGGAATTAAAAATATTTGAAAACATATGCAAAWAARTRAATMAATTTGATCCACAAAAGGGATATATGTGCAACAGGAGGAGGKTAGAGTGACTCTTCACTGTCTGCTATGGACCAGCGTACTGGCAGCATAATTAGAGAGACCTTATTGTCTGGCATCATTTGTGATGGTGATACTGAGGAATCTCTCCCAGACCCTGAAGGAATACCAGACACACCAACTGATGGTAAGTCAAGCTTTATTTTCGCAACCTTAATATTCAGATATGGATCACATCTAAATATTTTTTCTTGACAATAAATATAACAAATATATATGAGAAAACAAATGTAACTAAATTAATTTAAAAAAAAACATGAAATCTTGACAGATGTGGAGGATTTGCCTGACCCCTCATTCCCAGGCCTACCAGAAGGGTGTCCTCTGACCCCTCATCCCCAGGCCTACCAGAAGGGTGTCCTCTGACCCCTCATTCCCAGCCACGAAGGGGGTCCTCGGACCCATCAGTTCCCAGGCCTAACAGAAGAAGGGTCCTCTACACCCTCCAGTTCCCCAGCCTAACCAGAAGGGTGTCCCCTGAACCCCCTCATTCCCAGGCCTACAGAAGGGTGTCCTACCTCATCCCCAGGCCTACCATAAGGGGTGTCCCGGACCCCTCATCCAGCCTACAGACGAAGGGTATCCTCTGAACCCCCCTCCCCAGGCCTACCAGAAGGTGTTCCCCTGACCCCTTCATTCCCAGGCTACCAGAATGGGTGTCCTGACCCTCATTTCCAGCACCAGAAGGGTGTCCTCTGACCCCTCATTCCAAGGCCTACCAGAAGGGTGCCTCTACCCCTCATCCCCAGGCCTACCAGAAAGGGTGTCCTGCCCCTCATTCCCGGAGGCCAGCCAAAAGGTCCCCTGACCCTCTCCCAGGCCTACCAGAAGTGTCTCTGTACCCCTCAATCCCCAGGCCTAACTCAGAAGGGTGTCCTCTGACCCATCTTCCCAGGCCTACCAAGAAGGTGTCCCTGAACCCATCATCCCCCAGGCCTACCAGAAGGGTGTCCCTGACCCTCATCCCCAGGCCCTACCAAAAGGGTGCCTCTGACCCCTCATCCCCAGGCCTACAGAAAGGTGGTCCTCCTGACCCTTATCCCAGGCTACCAGAAGGGTGTCCTCTGACCCTCATCCAGCCTACCAGAAGGTGTCCTCTGACCCCATCCCAAGGCTACCAAAGGGTGTCCTCTGACCCTCATACCCCAGGGCTACCAGAAGGTTCCCTGACCCTCAGCCCAGGCCTCCCAAGAAGGTAGTCCCGATCCTCATTCCAGCCTACCGAAGTGCCTGACCCCTCATCCAGCACAGAAGTTCCTCAACCCTCATCCCAGGCCTAACCAGAAGGTGTCCTGACCCCTCATTCCCAGGCCCTACAGAAGGGTGTCCTCTGACCCATCATCCCCAGGCCTACCAGAAGTGTCCATTGGCCCCTATCCCGATGCTACCAGAAGGTGCCCTGACCCTCACCCAGCTACAAAGGGTCCTTGGTCAGCGATCACGCGCGCCATGTTTGACTGACGCATCAGTCCGGGAAACAACAAGAAGAAATCAACACATTTCAATTTTGGACCAAACAGCAACTGGAGGGATGTACGCACGGCCTGAGAGATAAATCAATCATGGAAAGACTTAGGATTGTGTCAAACATTGAGCCAATCAAATCTGGTGCAATGATAATGTGTTTCCTTGTCGATTTGATTACAATATTTGGAAGAACAGATACATAGTATGATATTGACTCTTGTCCTCAGTGCCAGAGCCGTGGTGGGAAAAACACTCCCTGCAGGCATGGGGGATCATCAAGGCTGGTGGATTATTCAGCTGAATGCCTATTTGATTGCAAAGCTCTGGGTAGCACACTGCAAGCCTTGACGATGTAGCAACTAAACAAGAATTTACCATCATTGTATTAACATCACGTTATGGCAAATTGAAGGAATGTAATTAGAGGCAACACTTGCTCAGAGCTGGATCAGTGTGCCTCCGTCCAGAGCAAAAACGCCCTTGTCAGCAGGCCTATGGTGCGCTCCACTGTTGATCTTGTGCGTGCGTGGGCTTGGTTGTACCTTGCCTCTTGTTGGTTTGAGGGGTTTGTGAGGGGAGTCATCAGCCATGTTTTTAATGGGTAGCCCAGGTCTCCTGCAGTTATGAACACAACATTCARATATTGTTTCCCAGTAGAGGTCTAACATGGAAAATAAAACATAAGTCACTTACCAATAAGCCATCTGTCCTCAACAGCTCCTTCCTGGAGGTTAAGGCCTGACTGAACTGTTCTGCACAATGAATGAATCACAAAGCCAAATGTGAATCACAGATGACCTGCACATTGACAGAGTGGAAACCTTTTCTGTTGAAGTTGAATTTGTTCAATGACAGTGCTTTTACTGCGATGTGGGTGCAGTCAATTGCTCCAATGACATTGGGAAATCCAGCTATGGTATGGAAATCCCTTTTCACTCTGGCCTGTTGCACAGCAGTGTACGGAACCTGTATGCATTGTGGGGGTCAATGAAATAATGCCATGAAGGACTGCAGGCAATATTCGGCTCCTGGTTGGTTGTGAAATGCCAGACCAATCTCCTGTTGGAATGTTCCAGTGGCCARAAATCCCRKKGTGGAGAGGACTTGGGTACGCACTGGGATGGCATTGGTGCGTTTCGTCTCCCTTTCTAATACTGGAGAGAGTTGGTTGCAGAGATACAATAAAATATGCCTTGGAAAACGAAATCTACTAATAAACCATGCGTCGCTCACAGACCAAAAAATCTGCATACTCATTGAAAACATGCTCCCTGTGTAATGCAGCTTGTAATGCAGCCACATCCTCCAGCAATGCAAGATTTGCCATTTTGGACAAGTCACAWTGCCTCGGTGTTGCCTTTGATATTATTTAACTGGTTTAACTAAACTGCCTCCAACCTTATATATTCCACTCTCTTTCTAATTGACTTTATTATTCAATTAGGCTTAAATGGTTTCATGTTTATGATATCGATAGCACCCTGAGAAAACTATTTGTAGATGAAGTGTCTATAAAAGAACTACATGAATAAACTATTAATGTATTCTATTTTTTCTTCATAGTTTATGATTTGGTCCAGTATGTCAAACCTTTCTCCAGATGAAGGATTGTATTTCGTTAGCAGTTTGACTTTTCACCCACAAGGTGCTGTGCGTACGCATGGTCAGAGGTGTGCTTACATTTACGCAMATTCTCAAGTATAAGTACAAATGGATAAATACCACACTTTGCTTAGAAATGATCGCATGCATAGTTTATGAACATTTCTGTTCGTCCACAACATTGATAAATGAGGGCCCAGGAGTGGTAGACGCGCGTCGATTGAATCGAATGATAGACGGAAGGAAGGAGCAAAACCTGTCGGTTTTACTGTCGTTTGGTGACGTGGTTCTCCCAATTTATGTTAACTTGGTTATGTGAGATATGCGGTGAGACAGAAGTGTTACAATTGTAAAAAGTTAGGACGCGTGGCAAGTGTTTGTAGAAGGAATAAATGTGTAGTAGCTGAAGAGTCAGATGAAGCATGTTGTTGTAATTGTGACGAGTGCCCTGTACGGATGAATGAGGTCGCATTAGCTAGGATCAGGGCCATCCAGCAGGTTTCCTATGTGGAGGCAGTGAAAATAGCTGAAGGAGTGAGTAGAGTGGAGATGGTAATGGATGGCCCCACAGTCTGCAGTGAATGCCATGCAGGAGAAGGATCCCGACATACTAATAGTGAAGAAAGTGGACTTTGTTGCGTTTTATAACGAAAGTGATAAATTGCACGAGACAAACTAATAAAATAAATCAAAGAAGCTAGACATCATTGTCAAGCGGAAAATATATTTCTGGATCTCCAGGACTTTACAGCTAAAATATTACAGGGCGTACTGAATTAAGAAGTTCCCCCCCCTTTCAGGTGTAGGGATTTGAATAGTACCGTTTTTGTTTGACATTCAGGGTAGTGGCGTGAATTTGGTCCGTGTTAATTTATTTATTGTTGGTAAATTAGTATGATTTGTTCATCCACAACATTTTTTGTTTTTGGGGTATTTTTTGTATTACCCCGTACAGTAGGTGGCGGCAATACCCCTTATGAGTGTAGTCCGCCAATAAACATCAGCAAAGAAGAAGGTTATGAACGCAGCACAAGAAATTGTCAGCGGGTATGGTTTGTTTGTGACAGCCATTCTTTCTTCGTTGACGAAGCCATAGTAGCTGAATTCCCAACTCTCAGTCGACTGAAATATGTCAAAACTACAGTTGTTGCGAGTGTTTTTAAATGCGCGTTTAACGGCGGCTGCAGTAGAGATTTTCGGGGCAGTTGAGAAAACGGTAGTGGAGTACCAGGAGGAGAATGATCGGCTACGGAGACTGCTGCGGATCACACCTGAGATAACGCTATGTAAAATAGGTTAGTATGTAGCGCTGCTGATAGCTAGCTATAGTTCTACTCAATTAATACACTCCACACTGTTTAGGCTAACAGTGATCACCATTTCAACAATTGTACGTTTTTTTAACGTTTACCATACATGGGTAAAAACATAGTCTTTGTCACGAAAACCAGGAAGTTATTTTAATTTATAATCAATGAATTGACAAAGTTTAGAAATAAATAGCTTTTTAATGTATTAAGAGTTCATTTAAAATATACATATTTTTGTTGTTATTGGATTCGAATTTGAGTTTACTTTATATTGAATTTACAGGCTTAATTTCAAATTGACCCCAACCCTCAGATCAAATGTTATGCCACATGTTTAGTAAACAACCGGTGTAGACTAACAGTGAAATACTTACTTGTCTAACGGCTGTCTAGGTAACCTCTGCTCCTCCTCTCCTTCCCTCCAGACTCCCTGCAGCTCTCTGTCTCTGAAGAGGAGGTTCCCCCTGAGCAGCAGCACTGTGAGCAGGAGTGGAGCCCCAGTCTGGGGCAGGAGGACCCAGAGACCATACAGATTAAAGAGGAACAGGAGGAACTGAGAACCAGTCAGGAGGAAGAGCAGCTTCAAGGGCTCTTTCATACTAAACACTCCATATTCCCTTCAACTTCTGTGAAAAGTGAATGTGATCAGGAGGACCATCTTTGGTTCTTGACTCTTCCCCAAACCCAGACTGTGGAGAACAGAGAGAGTGAACCTAAACCAATGTATCTCACCTCTTTTGGCACTGTGGCCCACCTAAAGGGTCTCGACATTCACTGTGACCCTCCAGATAATCAAAACAATACATCAAGCCACAGCTCAGCTGTAAGAATTGACCCAGTAGGACTTTACAACAGTCCACTATTGGATCCCAGCCCACCTTTGGATCTCAATCGACCAATGGAGAAACACCGTTCCAAGCCCAGCATCATGTCCAGAAAAGCTCTGGAAGCTGACCTGCAGAGGCATGTGACTCTCGCCAAGAAGAGCCTAAGTGAACGCTACAACTCCACCTGTAAACTGAAGGCCCATGTCCAACTCTGTCACAGTGGGAAACCCTGCACCTGCCCCTTTTGTGGCAAGACCTTCAAACAAAAAGGACATCTGTCCAGGCACATGAGTATTCACACAGGAGAGAAACCATTTAGCTGTGGTGACTGTGGGAAAACCTTCAATCGCAAGGAGCACCTAACTAAACATAGACAGACTCACACAGGAGAGAAACCCTTTAGCTGTGGTGACTGTGGGAAAAGCTTCAATCGCAAGGAGCACCTAACTAAACATATACGCATTCATAGAGGAGAGAAACCATTTAGCTGTGGTGACTGTGGGAAAATGTTCAATCGGAAGGGAAACCTGAACTTGCACATACTGACTCACACAGGAGAGAAACAACATGGCTGCTCAGTCTGTGGTAAAAGATTCACTCAGAAGACTCATCTGCTGAAGCATATGGATAATATCCACAAAGAGAGAGAAACAGACAGAAGAAAGAAAATCTTCAGTCAGAAGATGGGAATAAAAAGACAGGATGTGGACAACACTCTTATGAGAGAGCAACTCCAGACCATTCATACTGTGTCTCTCAGATGAATAGATCTATCATAGATTGTCATAAAACATTGTATGTAAATAAAGTTTGATTGGATTTGAATGATGAGTACAGAGTATTGCAGGAAATTCACAGGTCTGTTGAAAATGTACCTTCATTAGAAACAGTAATATCTGGTCGTTTTAATTTGGAATGTCTCTCAGGGTGATGACAGAACAGTCGGGCTTATTGATACATTTATATTAAATACAATTCCAGAAAAGGAGGGGAGCGGAAGAGGAGGGGGACCCATGTACCCCGCTTCAATCAAGCAGACTTCAGTCACCCACTTGGCTTCAGACACCCCCGAGAATGACGCGGGAGAAGAATCCATCTATGGCCTCCTCCTTGTCAGGCCTCTCACACTGCAGACAAGGGTCCTGGGGCGAGCCTGGCTGGATGAGGGGGCTTAGCCGCCTCAGATCAAACTATAGCTCCCTCAGTTGTAGTTTTATGTCCCTATATAAAAATAGCAACAAAGTTTTAATGATTGAGTGACAGGTTGGCACATAAAAAAATCTTTCTCCGCTGCACTGTTTCAACGTGACAGGGCGCGCTGCGGTGTGTGTAGGGGGGCTATGGAAAGACACTAGGTGGTTAGGTATTTTCCTTTGGGGGAAAAACACTTCTCATCTCTGTGGTAGGCTAAGTGAATAACATGATACTCCTACGCCTGTAATATTTTATTTCGATTTATTAGAGCGGGGTCAAGTATACCGTTGAAGCTGCTTCACTCTTAGCTAGCTAGTTGTAAAAGGTGCTAGTGTTATTAGCCTTAGCCTATTTAGCTAGTTCAAACCAGTTATCCTACCACGGTGGATATCAGAAATGGGCTTCACCAAAACGATTAGGAGAGCGATGAGCAGCAGCATCAAACCACAGACCGCCGCCAGGCCCAACAGCGATGACACTGCCGAGCTCCAGCTAGCTCGGTGTGCAGAGTCTACCCACCCTTCCAAAAGCGCCGCCAGGATAATGGCTCCATAGCCGCCTCCACCTCCGACTGTTCCTGATGATCTTGGAACAGAGGAGCTAGACCAGGTTAGCCTAGAATCCTACCCTAGCCACAGGTTTTCTGTACAAAAACTTAAATTTAATAGCAACTGATTCATAAGCTCTAATTTAAGCATTCTATATGTTTCAAGTTTAAAATAGTGGTAAATATGTTTAAGCATAGATTTTCCTTTGTATTTATAAATTTTTGCCATTTGTTTGCCATGCGTCCTTGTCCTTGATAGCCAATGCATTAGATTTATCAGTTGATTTATCATCATTTGCTTTTGTCAGTCAGCTGTTTAAGAGCGCTCATTGCGTTGTTTTTTCCAGGTGCACGCGAGAACTGGTGTTCTCGGTGCCATCCGTAGCCAGAAGTAGTAGACCGTTAGTTTAGCTTTATTATTTTCTGTCAATATTAGTTTTATTTCTTGGATCGGCTGATGATGGTGGACAATATCACTAGACAACTAGCCTACAGCTAGACACCAGTGCGCATCCAATTCATCCAACAAGTAGACTATACTCTAATGACAGTAGGCTGATAAATTGCCTATTTTCATTGTAAGAGGTTTTAACGTTCGGTGAGAAGCATTCGATTTTGCAATGGCACAGGCCTACATTACTTTGGATTTGTGTGCCCATGACAACTGTTTTCACGGTGAAACACGTAGGCATAGTAACACGTACGGGGCATTTCCCGAGAACTCCAATATCCATAGTTTGTACAGGGTTTAACTTCAATGTTGTAATTAAATTCTTACGTTCTTAATAAGGACACATAACACTGTCATAAATGTAATTTAATGTAAAGAAAGAAAGGTAGTGTTTTATGTCACACGATCTGTGACGACTCCAAGCATTAACTCATGAATTAGGGTGTAAAAAATACGCACGAAATCTGCTGTTATATATGATGTACATATATGCACGAATTGAACGTGAGGTTGGGCTGACATAATTTACAAAGGAAGCATGTGTGTTTAGTGAGTCCGCCAGATCAGAGGCATTAGGGATGACCAGGGATGTTCTCTGTTTAGTGAGTCCACTAGATCAGAGGAAGGGGATGACCAGGGATGTTCTCTGTTTAGTGAGTCCACCAGATCAGAGGAAGTAGGGATGACCAGGGATGTTCTGTGTTTAGTGAGTCCACCAGATCAGAGGCAGTAGGAATGACCAGGGATGTTCTCTTGATAAGTGTGTGAATTGGACAATTTTTCTGTCCTGCTAAGCATTCGAAATGTAATTAGTACGTGTGGGTGTCCGGGAAAAAGTACATTAGGCATTTTTCGTTTCATTGTTTTTTAATTCTAAGCAAGTCACAGCCTATATGCGCAATTTGTAGACTATAATGATTTAATACAACAAAATGTTGTTTAAATACTGTTGTGTCGCACTCGCTTCACAGTGTATTTGTAGGCTATATCCTTGAAATAATATAAATAATATACCCTAAATAWTTAATTTTTGTTCCTTTTACGCTTCCTGTCTGGCTCCTGACYTATTTAGAGTGTTTATATGCTGTTTAATTCGACATGTAGCCTATTTGAAATKATGTTCACTTCTTACATTCACCTTTTCATATTTATTCAAATACTTTTCATTAAAATCCAGATGGTTTGGTTTCAATACTTAAAAACCAATTGGTAGGTCCAGGTAGTCACAAAAATGGTTAAATTGTGATTTTAATGAATGGAGCGAATTTGGAGCGGCAGTTTTTTCCCCCTGTAAGCATGAATCGGTTTTTAGCGGAGCTCAACTCCTCCCACATACTCTGGTGGGAACGCAATAGAGCTCGAGAGCTTGTAGTCCTAAAACCCGGAAATTAGTTACCTCTGGTTCGTTCAGCCATCCCTGTTGGAAAAATGAATGGGGAAAGAATAGGGTTTTGGGATAAACGTTGAAAATAAGGTCTGAAGTCAACACATGCTTAGGATATCTTATACGTTTTGTCCTATGCGATAATATCAGTCAGTTAACATTACTTTTAGTGGCGTGTTTTTAGGGAATCTTAGATGGTGGGAAAGCAACAGATAGTCAATCTCTGACAAGGGAGGAGCTGTTTTTTTATATATTGTGTATATTAATTTCTTCTGAATGCAGATAGTCTGGGTACCCCCAAGCCATAAGACTATTTAGCAGTCTTACGGCTTGGAGGTAGAAGCTGTTCAGGGTCCTGTTGGTTCCAGACTTGGTGTATCGGTAMCACCTGCCGTGTGGTAGCAGAGAGAACAGTCAATGACTTGGGTGGCTGGAGTCTTAGACAATTTTTAGGGCCTTTCTCTAACACCGCCTGGTATAGAGGTCCTGGATGGCAGGGAGCTCAGCCCCAGTGATGTACTGGGCCGTACGCACTACCCTCTGTAGCGCCTTGCGGTCGGATGCCAAGCAGTTGCCATACCAAGCGGTGATTCAGCCAGTCAAGATGCTCTCAATGGTGCAGCTGAACTTGAAGCTCTCGACCCGCTTCACTACAGCCCCGTCAAGGTGGATGGGGGCATGCCCTTCATTTCCTGTAGTCCACGATCAGCTCTTTTAACTTGGTGACGTTGAGGGGGAGGTTATTGTCCTGGCACCACACTGCCAGGTCACTGACGTCCTCCCTGTAGGCTGTCTCATCGTCGTTGGTGATCAGGCCTACCACCGTCGTGTTGTCAGTAAACTTATTGATGGCGTTGGAGTCGTGCACGGCCACGCAGTCTTGGGTCAACAGGGAGCACAGGAGGGGACTAAGCACGCACCCCTGAGGGGCCCCCATTTTGAGGGTCAGCGTGGTGGATGGGTTGTGGCCTTATCCTCGCCACCTGGGGGCGGCACGTCAGGAAGTCCAGGATCCAGTTGCAGTGACACGTGTTAAGCAAATGTTTACTCCTGAACTTATTTAGGCTTGCCATAACAAAGGAGTTGAACATTTCGACAAACCTAGTTCCACTTTGACATTATGGGTTAATGTGTGTAGGTCTGAATTTTAATACGGTTAAAACTCAGGCTGTAAAACAACAAAATGTGGAAAAAGTAAAGGGACGTAAAGACATTCTGAAGGCACTATAGATAGATGTACATGTAAACAGGACTAACAGTGAATAGTAGCAGGATAAATAGATACTAATGGTAAAGGCAATAATCAATGAACGACAGCGTAGTCAATACTAAATCAATACTAATTTTAGCAGCAGTGTAGGTGTGAGGTGAAGCAGTAGTCGTCTGCCGTTTAACCGTCTTATGGCCAGGGGATAGAAGCTGCTTAGGAGTCTGTTGGTCTGAGCGTTGATGCGCCGGTACGGTAGCATGGAGAACAGTCCATGTCTCAGGTGGCTGGAGTTTTTGGCAATTGTTCAGGCTTTTCTCAGACATCACCTGGCATGTACGTCCTGGATGGCTGGGAGCTCATCCCCAGTGATGCACTGGGCCGTCCGCACCACCCGCTGTAGGGTCTTCCGGTCGAAGGGCGGTGCAGTTGCCTTACCATATGGTGATACAACCAGTCAGGATGCTCTCGATGGTGCAGCTGTAGAAGTTCCTAAGGATCTGAGTGGCCATCCCAAATCGTTTCAGCCTTCTGAGGGAGAAGAGGCAATGCCGTGCCTTCTTCACGACTGTGCTGGTGTGAGAGGTCCACGTTAAGTCCTCAGTAATGTGGACATCGAGGAACTTCGATGTGGACATCTCGCAACCTCTCCACTGCGGCCCCAAGTTCTATTAGGTACAGAGTAATGATAATGGAAATAGATGTGCAGAAACTGCATGTGTGGAAACAGCTACAATTAGTAATAGCACAGATGAAAGGGGAAAAGTATCATTATTTTGTATATGATGTTCTAGGATGATAATTTATTGTATGAACTGAATTGAAAGACATTACATTTTTAACAGTCGACTCATGAAATACCTGCAACGGCTTGGGACTGATGTGACARAGTGCACTCAACAAGATAAAGCCGATATCAAGAGAAATTGCAAAGAATGTTATTGAATTGGGACTGGAAATATACAATTCGTCAACGTCAAAATAGTTCAATTTAATCGTGTTCCAATTCTAAAGCGTGTCCCAATGACAAGTACAAAGTTACCCCTGCTAAAAATAGATAAATCTAAAACGCTATATTAAACAGGAAGAGAAGCTCATAGCCGAACTGCATTGTGGGATAGAACACCGGTGCCGTTTCTCTCAAAAGAATTGTAAAGATGATGGTGAGTAGCCGTTCATGCTTCGCTCATTCAGACAAAATCCACCCGCATCCGTCAAATTATCCGTGTATATGTGTTCCCAATTTGCATGTATTGTAAAATGTATGCTCTTTCTATCCAGATTGACTCATTATTTTTCTAATAAAATACGTTATAAAGTCCACCGTTATCACGATGCTAACAAGTAGCATCACTTCGCATCATATGAACATACCGGTATTGTTACTAGTTAGCGACGGTCATGTACGGTTAGTTAATTTTTTGGGGGGTCGTGGGGTTAGCTATGTACATTAGTAATATGCTGACATGGGGTTTATAGTTAAGTGTGAACCCATGTATATTGTTTCGTAGTAGTCATCGCGTCTGGTTAAGTAAAATAGCTACGTACTGGCTTTGTCAACTTGTGCTAACGTTACTAGCTAGCAAGGTGTGGTTGTCTGTCACGGTTTGAAGGATCCAGTTTTTGTCCAATTTWACGCCAGATTTGAATTCTCGTAATGGGGTAGAATTTACGCAGCGGGTTAGGATAAACGGGTTAGTTGCAATGCAAAAAATAACTTGACAAAGTGGATCCCTTCTAACCATGTGCTAACGCTACTATCTACAGTAGTAGCTAGCAAGGAGTGGTTGTCGGTCTTGACAGCGTTGTGGCGCATCAGATTGTTAGAACAGTCGAGAACCTTCCAGCTATGCTATGCTAGGCTAGTTAGCGGGTTATATCTCCCATATGGGCCCATCTAAGCATGTTTTGATTGTCTGTTAATGACAAATATTGGAAGKCTAGCCCCTTAGACACTGAATACGTTATTTTACGTTGAACTGGTGTAAGGCTCGTCACGTTATCGAGCAAAAGTGGGGAGAGGGGAGAACCCTTGCTTGGCCTTAATCAAATTAAACAATCTGCGCCCCTCGGTCATTTTGACAAGCAGCATGCTTCATCGTCCAGAAACGGATMTTTTACATAATACATGTTAGAATTTRTRACTAGTTAATTGGGGAGGCAGATTKCTAAAGCGTTATTAAAAAYAAGTTTGCACGTGAGAATACAATCCTACTCATTACTACTATTCTGAGATACAAAAACATTATTTAAATTAAACTGTTTCACAAATGTGCATTTGGAAAATCATAACTAGCACGCAGGTCACTGTAAACTGGCACTCCACGTGAAAATGGTTGCAGACTGCTGTTGTCTCTTATTATCGGCAACTTCAGGAGCATCTGTGATGGCCAGCATTTGTCTTAATTATTTCATCAAACACTGCGCTTAAAGCCAAATGTGTGGAGTCATGCCTTGGGTTCGAGTCACGAATTTTTATGTCTTGAGACTATACTTGATAGAAAATAAAAATGACATGGAGCCTCAAAACTCTGGACTTGAGACTGATGTCTTGAAATTATCTGATGTCTTGAAATTAGTAAATTATTTTGTGCACAATCTGCGTGTATTACCCTCCAGCCACCTGAGACAGTATTGCATGTTCAAAAAAAACTTTGCTAGATTGGCTGGTGAAATGCACACTTGGCCCTGTGATTGGACCAGCAATATGTCAATCAACACAGGTCAGGTGAGCTAGCTCATTGAGAAGGTTTGGAGGCATTGCTAGTGTGAAACTGGGGAAAATATATTTTTATACATATTTTATATTTATACCTTTTTTAAATAATTTTTATCTCGTCACTAACAAAAGCCTGCACCAATTGACCCAGATTTTTTATTTTTTTTAAATCCGATCTGTGCTTCAGAACAGGAAGTTGCGTGTGTTGTTGACCAATGACCAGTCATTAGCATTGGTGCGCAAAAGGCGGTGCACATATCCAGATTAGTGACCAGAAAGAGCTCGTTTCATTTGACAGGGGAAAAAAAGGTTAGCCTACCTACATTATCCATATAAAGTTCTGTTTAACARTCTGCTACGGACGTATCTTTGCCACAATAGGCTACTTGGTGATGTCATTGATCATATTTCAGGTGGGCCTAGTTTGGGTGTGTTACAGGGCTCGACGTTAACGCTTTTCCGGGGCAAGTAAAATAAAATCACTATCAAACTATTTTAAGCCACGCCGATCAGAATTGTATCAGTGTCTGGATGCAATGTGTTACGCACTTGCCTCCCAATCTCTGCAGAGCACTTTGGAGTATTATTGTAGGCCTGCATTGACGGGCACGAGCAGTCTTTCAATCATGCAGTCGAGAGATGCKTTTGAGATCAAAGTGAGCCTAGCTGCKTGCTAGTAGGAGTTAAAATGCTTCACTAGAAATGGYCGTAGCTTTCTTAGCTTTTCTAAGGGGATGTCAGACTCGGCGCACACAGCCACAAAGTGCTGAATAAATTCTCGTCTTGAACCTGCTAATACCCTTACACTAGTAATGGTCGTTTGAAGAGGCATGCTCTGGCTAACAGTGCTTTTCTTTGTTCTTCACATTKGCTTTAGACATTAAGTGGTCATCACATTGTGTTTTTACGGGTCCACTCAATAGTATGTTGACAGAATTTCCAAAACACCTCGTAGTTCTTTGGGTATTGCTCTGCTCTGAATTTAGGGGTTAGGGTCGAATGTTTTAGTTTTTGACGACTTGGCCCTCTGAYGGCGTCTTCGACATGTTTCTCAAAGTGACAGTCAAGTTGTGAGGTGACGTAAGAGTCCGACTTTCTACATTACATTTTTTTATAAATCAATTTCGGTCAAAATATGGATAATCATGCAATATTCCACGTTTTACAGTTGATTCCATTTTTATTACCAAATTCTGCGATTCCGTCCACGGAAATCATAGTACCCTACCTCTCCATCCTTCCCACTCTTAACCAGGGCCCAACTTGTCTGCATAGTGACTGTAATGTCGATGTCTGTCTCCAGCCAACATCTTGCTGAGCTGAAGGATGTCTTGCTCATCTCTCAATTCGTTCCTTTCCTCCTCTCCCTGTAGCCCACACCGGTTATCCTGCTTAAGGAGGGGACAGATACGTCTCAGGGCGTCCCTCAGCTGATCAGCAACATCAATGCCTGCCAGGTCATCGCTGAGGCCGTCCGCACCACACTTGGGCCTCGCGGCATGGACAAACTCATGGTGGATGGCAGAGGTGAGAGGGATGGAGGAGATGTCGGAGAGGGGGGAGGGAAGCATGGCCTGCAGTAGTTGGACACTTGTTTTTGCAATGATACTGAAGCTATGTGTGTGGGATGTCTCCCTCAGGTAAAGCCACCATCTCCAACGACGGGGCGACCATCCTGAAGCTGCTGGATGTGGTTCACCCTGCTGCCAAGACCCTGGTGGACATCGCACGCTCCCAGGATGCCGAGGTCTGTGTGTGTCTTGTTTGTCTCTGTGGAAGTGTGGCTCCTCTAGCCCCCCATCCTCTAGCCCCCCCATCTGGCTCTTCTAGCCCCCCCATCCTCTAGCCCCCCCATCTGGCACCTCTAGCCCCCCCATCTGACTCCTCTCGTTCTAGTGTTAGTCTGTTCCCTCTCCATTTGTATTTATTGTTTTCTATTCTCTGTCTAGGTGGGTGACGGTACCACGTCTGTAACCCTGTTGGCAGCAGAGTTCCTGAAGCAGTTGAAGCCGTACGTGGAGGAGGGTCTCCACCCCCAGACCATCATCAGAGCCTTCCGCAGCGCTACGCACCTGGCCGTCAAGAAGATCCGAGAGATCTCTGTCACCGTCAAGAAGGACGACAAGAAGTGAGTTGGGAGTCTGTGTGTGATCTTTCAAAGGGGATGGAATAAAGCGGGAAGAAGTTTCCGTTGGACATCAGATTGAACCGTGGTCTTCCTCTAGAGAACAGAGGGAGCTCTTGGTGACGCCACAGCCATGAACTCCAAGCTGATCACTGTCTACACCCTCTCTTCTATCCCCCTCTAGAGAACAGAGGGAACTCTTGGTGAAGTGTGCTGCCACAGCCATGAACTCCAAGCTGATCGCAGGTCAGTTTTTATTTGATTTGATTGAACAACAGAATCATAAGGTGATGGAATTAGCTTTACAAATGACTTACAATTCGTTCATCTACAGCATTTGTTACTATTCGTAGGGTGGCAAAATCCCCCCCTATTTTGTTTTTACTGTTTATCCTGGTTGAACAATTATGGATTTCCTGCTTATTCCTGATTCTGGGAATTTCTGTTGCCAAAATAATGCAACCCTAAAGACTGGTAGTTTTTCAGAGAGTACGGGTATTCATGGGGTGTTAAGGTTGTAGTATACAGCTTGTATTAATGTTGTAATTCAACACCAGGTCAGAAGGAGTTCTTCAGTGAGATGGTGGTGGAGGCTGTCATGATGCTCGATGAGCTGCTGCCTCTCAAGATGATCGGGATCAAGAAGGTGCAGGGAGGAGCTCTGGAGGTAAAAGACTAGCGCACCTTGGCTGGGTGTGAGAGAGGGAAGATGGTGGGTGTCGTTTTAGTGAGATGAGACTACAGTGCTGAATCTCGATATACTAACTCGGCTCTCCTCCATCTTGGTGTCGTGCTGGGACCTAGGGTTCATCTCTATAGTCTAAAACATCTCTCCTCCATCTTGGTGTCGTGCTGGGACCTAGGGTTCATCTCTATAGTCTAAAACATCTCTCCATCTTGGTGTCGTACTGGGACCTAGGGTTCATCTCTATAGTCTAAAACATCTCTCCTCCATCTTGGTGTCGGGCTGGGACCTAGGGTTAATTTCATTTTCGGTCCCAAAGCAGCGTAAACTACTACACCACACCTGACCAACTGAGCTAATTGATTAGTTCAGTGATTGCCTAAATTCAACACACCTGGTCTTCCAGGGGGGGGGGATGGTCTACTCCTGTCCCAGTGTAAACACGGTACAACCCAGCGTCCTGTCTGGTGTAAACAGGGAAATGATTGATTCTAGTGCACTACCATGTGGTCTGGATCCTTTCAAAAGGTTTCATTTATTCCACCACCTATTGCAGTCTTGTCTGTCTCTCTCTACAAGAGACTCTCTACAAGAGACTAATTTCTAATGTCTCTTCTCCCCTCCACTCTCCCACCCCTCCTCCCTCTACAGGAGTCTCACCTGGTAGCTGGCGTGGCCTTCAAGAAGACGTTCTCCTACGCCGGGTTTGAGATGCAGCCTAAACGTTACGACCAGCCCAAGATCGCTCTGCTCAATGTAGAGCTGGAGCTGAAGGCCGAGAAGGACAATGCAGAGGTCCGCGTCAAATCTGTCGAGGTTAGTAATCGATCAATCAATTTAACAATCAATATAGGAGCGTTTTTGGGTCTGCTGTTGTCACTCAGTCTAAATATGAAGAATATTAGACTAAGACAATTGCCAGATGTTTTGACCTGCTTAAAATATATATATATATATATATATATATATGAGAGAGATGTGATTCGTACCCACGTCTCCAGTGATTATGTGATCTGGAGTCTTGGGCTAAGCACTACCGCCAGACTCTAAAGATGGCGTTCCATTCAATCACCCTGTCCCTGTATACATCTGAAATATAAAGAGTATTATTGACTAAGCCATAGGCAATACAGTACCCTACACCAATGCTTTTTAAATGAATAAGGGAGAGTGAAGTCTAAGCACCTTTTCCCCTCGGGTCTCCTCTCCAGGACTACCAGGCCATCGTGGATGCAGAGTGGAACATCCTGTATGACAAGCTGGAGAAGATCTACAAGTCAGGAGCCAAGGTACGTAGCTAGACAATGTTTTCCCTGGTTTACATGTCCTCTGGCAGTTGGTTGAACGGGTTGCCGTGACTACGGCATGCTGGCAGCGGAGACTAAGGTTAGACAATGTTAACTTTCATGCTAGCAGACTTTTTTTTAAAGGAAATTAATTCAACTTATCCCCCCCAAAAAACGCATCAGCGATAGTAAATCTAGACTCACAATTTATCTTTGTTTTAAAAGCATGAAGAAATCAAAAGTTGTGTCTGAAATGTGACATGTTGCTCCTTTTTAAGGTGGTYCTGTCCAAGCTGCCCATTGGAGATGTGGCCACACAGTACTTTGCTGACCGGGATCTGTTTTGTGCCGGACGTGTTCAGGAGGAGGACCTCAAGAGGACAATGATGGTAGGGGACCGCAGTCAGATAATTGGATTTTAAAACTGGGTTGTGTTCATTTGTAGAGTCTTCCAAGCCATGGAAAATGTCTTTCTCATTCGAGAAGTTCACAAGCATTTGTCTGAATTTAGAGCAGCTGTCAAGAGTGTAATTCTTATCAATAGTATCTTCTATTGGTTTGTACATTTTCAAACTGTGTATTGTTCCTAATGTGGTGTGTGTTTCTGTGTAATGTGTCCTCCAGGCCTGCGGGGGCTCCATCCAGACCAGTGTTGGCTCCATGACAGACGATGTCCTGGGGCGCTGTGAAGTCTTTGAAGAGGTGCAGGTTGGAGGAGAGAGGTGAGGGCTCCTAGGAGGAACACTCCTCAGTGTGTTTATTTGCCGACTGCTTCGGGACACTTGTAGAACAGCTAAGTGCGCTGTTGGATAAAAAAAAAAAAATGTTTGTCCTTGCGCATTTTGTAACGGAAGATCTCCACTAAACACAGAATAACAAAAGTTTGTCTTTGTGACCGCCCAGTACAAAGTTGACTACAAATACAAAGTTGGCAAATAAGCGAAGAGTATAAAATGGTGCTTCAAATGAAAACCAAGAGGACTGTCTTAAGAGACCTACAGTGGACTACATASACCTATTGAAATCAATTTCACGTTAATTCAATTAATATTTTGCCAGTTGTAGGCTGTCTGTAATTTGACTCAATATATTTCAGGATGTGCCAAATCAATACTTTAGTGCATTCGGCCTATTGTAGGGTAGGCTAAGCACTGGGCTAGAATAATCTGGCTTAATATTTGCAGCCATATCGGTGATAATTTCACTAGGAGTTGATCTGTCGTCAGTAATTGTGGAATAATGGTAAGGTTTTTGTATTTCACCCTCTTCTCTCCAATTTCATGATATCCAATTGCGATCCGAGTTTAATCTTGTCTCATTGCTCCAACTCCCCAACGGGCTCGGGGAGATGCGACAGTCGAGTCATGCGTCCTCCAAAACATGACCCCGTCCTCAGGGTTTTGCCTGCTACATAAGTTCTGTTATTCTCACAGACATGATTCAAACAGTTTTCGAAACTTCAGAGTGTTTTCTATCCAAATCTACTAATAATGTGCATATCTTATATTCTGGGGATGAGTAGCAGGCAGTTGAATTTTGGCATGCTATTTATCTGAAAGTGAAAATGCTGCCCCCTGCCCACAAGAAGTTAACACCCGCCCACTTAACACGGAAGACAGCTGCACCAATGTGCCCGCCACAAGGAGTTACTAGAGTGCAATAAGCCAAGTAAGGCCCCCCCCGGCCAAACCCTCCTAACCCGGATGATGCTGGACCAGTTGTGGGAAACCCTACGGGATGGCCGGTTATGACACAGCCTGGGATCGAACCCGGGTCTATAGTGATGCTTCAAGTACTGCGATGCGGTGCCTCAGACCACTAGACCGATGCGGTGCCTCAGACCACTAGACCGATGCGGTGCCTCAGACCACTAGACCGATGCGGTGCCTTAGACCGCTAGACCGGATGCGGTGCCTCAGACCCTAGACGATGCGGTGCCTCAGACCACTAGACCGATGCGGTGCCTAGACCACTAGCCGATGCGGTGCCTTAGACCACTGCCGATGCGGTGCCTCGACCTAGACCGATGCGGTGCTCAGACCACTAGACCGATGCGGTGCCTTAGACCGCTCCGAGTCGGTGCCTCAGACCACTAGACCGATGCGGTGCTCAGACCACTAGACCGATGCGGTGCCTTAGACCCCTGCCGATGCGGTGCCTAGACCCTAGCGATGCGGTGCCTCAGACCATGCGATGCGGTGCCTAGACCTGACCGATGCGGTGCCTAGACCCTAGCCGATGCGGTGCCTCAGACCACTAGACGATGCGGTGCCTGACCACTGACGATGCGGTGCCTAGACGCACAGACCGATGCGGTGCCTCAGACCACTAGACGATGGCGTGCCTAGACCTGACCGATGCGGTGCCTCAGACCACTGACGATGCGGTGCTCAGACCACTAGACCGATGCGGTGCCTTATAGAACCATGCGGGAGGCCTGTTAATGTTTGAATGGAGAAAACTGCGCTGCCCTTTTTCTATCCGTAGGCCTATCGACACGCGCTCTAACAACGCACTTGGCAAACGTTTTTTGTTGCGCCGTGTTTTGGGAACCGCATGTTACATCTTCGGCCGTTTTGTAACAATGCTTTGTTAAAACACTCGCTAGCCTAAGTTCCATCGATATCAGGAAACCGGGCCCTGGCTAGTGGAACATTTCCCTGGCCTGGCAGTGTCTTTCTAAAATATTGTATTGCAAAGATTGGGAGAATTTCACCAAGCCTAGTTTTAAAATTGTTATTTTTCAAGTCTGTGTTTTTTTTAATGTGTGCCCACTTCCTCCAGGTATAACTTCTTCAAGGGTTGTCCTCGCTCCCATACGTGTACCATCATCCTGAGGGGCGGAGCTGAGCAGTTCATGGAGGAGACGGAACGCTCTCTACACGACGCCATCATGATCGTACGCAGAGCCATCAAGGTAGGTTGACCCGCAGGCCACTGGACCTAAATCATAGTGTTGGATTGAGGGCACATCCTGAAGCTAAAATGGTCTTTGTGGCAAGTGCTCCCTCTACTCAACTCTGACTTAAACCAATGCCATCCTTCTACAGTGAGCTGATATTTAATCAGTGCTTGGGCTGGGTAACTAACCTAAGGTATCTGTGTAGTTAAATGCGTCCTCCTATCCAGCACATTTCACTGTTCCCTAACAGTCATTGAAGTCGGTAACCTAGTGGTTAGAGCGTTGGGCCAGTAACGAATCCCCGAGCTGACAAGGTAAAAATCTGTCATTCTGTCCCTGAACAAGGCAGTTAACCCACTGTTCCCCGGTAGGCCGTCAATGTAAATAAGAACGACAGTCTAAATAGTCTCCTCTGCTCCATCTTGTCGTCTCCTCTCTTCCATCCTAGCTGGTGCAGTAGAGATGGAACTCTCAAAGTATCTATGATTATTCCAGAACCATTCATTAACCTCTCCCTCCATCCTCTCCAGAATGACTCCATCGTGGCTGGCGGAGGTGCGATCGAGATGGAACTCTCAAAGTATCTGCGTGATTATTCCAGAACCATTCCTGGCAAGCAGCAGCTGCTGATTGGAGCATACGCTAAGGCTCTAGAGATTATCCCCAGACAGCTGTGTGACAACGCAGGCTTCGACGCCACCAACATACTCAACAAGCTGCGGGCCAAGCACGCACAGGTAGACACACACACACACCATGCCTACACAGGTGGGTAGACAATGGGCGCGTTCCAGCCGATCACYTTTGTCAAGATGTTGAGTGTTGTTGGTCACCTTTTCATTGTGTTGCATTATGGGTAGAGGTGAAAGTAAGTTTTTTTTTTTTTTAAACATTGGGGGGACACTCATTACCGCATGAAGAACGAACCAATAGACTTCAACTTGTTGAATACGCTCAAATGAGGTGTGGTTGAACGATAACTCTGACATCTTGGCCGAGGCAGAGAGGAGTGACAGACTTGTGCAGGCCTAACGAATGACAATCCCTGGCTGTCTTTTCACAACACTTTTTCTCTTTGCATCAAATAGCGCTGTATGGATGCCAGAATTTGTCTTTTTAGTGTAGCAGTCTAGTAGTTGGAATATAATCTTGCCGTCTGGACACTGACTGTAGGCCTCATGTAGCCTATTTTAAAAACTCTTGCGGAATTTAAGTTTTCATCCGTAAAATTCTAGACCAAATGTTAATTCTGTTTTGGGAACAGGAGTGGAGAAATATGAAACAATATTTCTTTCAACATCTTAACAGAATGTGATTGATCGTTTAGGGTTTTGTTATGTAGCCTAAACATGCGATTTTTATAAAAGGTGACAGTTTCATTTTCAAACACAAACAATATGCATCCAAGACCCAACTGAAATACTATCCGAAAACATGTTGGATYGTTTTCACAGCTTTCCATTTCTTTTAAAACTGTTCAAACTATCATTTGGATGTTGGTCCCTGGTCCCTAAACAGAAATGAAAGAACTTGACCGTCGTCAAGATAGATAGATAGAATGCTCAGTGCATCATCAACATTCTATCGATATTACCTTATTCTGGTGAGCAAGGCTTTTAAGTGTCAAGTAATGACAAGAGAAGCTATTGTAGACAATTTGACTAACAAATAGTCTACCAAATGTTTGCAAATTATAAGCAGAAAAAAATATCTAAAATGAGGCTTTAAAATTAACATCGCCTCTTGTCGTTTCGTCATCCCTGCGTACYGTGCGCAGGGATCCTACATAAGACTTTTGAAGTAGTTGTTTGACAACATGACTGCTTATGCCACATTAGATAGATAGGCTAAGACAGTTTAAAAGTTAAATGGCAAATCTTTATGAATTTTTTTTTGTGTGTGTGTAGACACAGGAGGTCCACGTACTGAGCCGAAATTGAAATCTACGTTTAACTCTTATGGGGATAAAAACTGTCCGACTTGTGACTTGACTGCATGAACTTTACAAAAATCTTGTGTTCAAAAGTGCTATTTGGCACCTGTCAGTAACCAATGAATTGTACCCATATTATGTTTCCAGTTTGAGTGTCATAGATGGATATAGAAAAGTTTATTTTAACATTTATACCAACTTTTTTTTATAAACAATAGCAGCTATGTTGACGCTGCCATGTTGATCTGAGCCTTGCTGTTAAAAAAACACTAGTATCCGACTTTCTGCTGTCGCAGATGCAACTGCACCCACTTCTCGCTGACTTTCATCTATAGTCTGCTTCATTAGGCTTACTGCTTAAACCACTGAGAGATCCACACACTAACCTCCTCTCTCTCCCCCTCTCCTATTAGGGTGGTATGTGGTACGGTGTAGACGTGAACAATGAGGATATAGCTGATAACTACTTGGCGTGTGTGTGGGAACCCTCCATCGTGCGTATCAACGCCCTGACTGCCGCCAGCGAGGCCGCCTGCCTCATCCTCTCAGTGGACGAGACCATCAAGAACCCGCGCAGTAGCGTAGAAGGGCCACCAGGGGGCGGGAGAGGCCGGGGACGTGGCAGACCCCATGCTCACTAAAGGGGATCCTGACCTCTAACCTCCAGAGCCATAGACAGACATTCTGGCAAACTAGGTGAAATAGGAAAGAATCATCCACTTTGTTACTAAATGTTCCCATGACAACAGCAGTCAAGATGAGATTCTGTTCATTTTAATTAGAATGTGATAGTCTTTGGAATGTTTGGAACCAACATGGCGGTTCTATTAGAGAGCCTCTAAATTCTAATGGAGTTTACTGAGCCGTGTATGTCTATGGCTCTGGTCAAGCCTCACTTCAGTCCCCTCCAATATTTCTTACGGGAGGGGTGCAACAGCAACGGTAGTAGTGGTACTCTGGGCTCTGGCTAGGATGGTGGTAGAATTTGGTCCAATTTCCCTTTTCTCTCCTTGTAACTGATGGCATCTATGTTGTCCAGTCATCTTAATGCATCAGTTGGCAAAACCAGTTCACCTGTTATATGACTAACATCAGTCTGTCTTACTAACTACAACTCTTATTCCCTTTGTCTCACATTGCTTCACATTGAGATGGCTGGAGACTTGAGCCGCATCGCCCCAATACCATTTTCTTTTAGTTTTTTTTGCATGTGTTTAGACCCCCCCCCCCCCCCCCAGCCATTGTCTAGGACAGAGTCAAGGGTGCCGTCTTTTGTAATGCTTCTAACTGTCACACGCACTGAGTTAGTCATGTTGTTGACAATGTTTTTTGTTGCTTTGTTGCTATTTATTATTGGCCCATTAAAATCAATAATTCTACAGCTCAACTACCGTCTCCTGTGTGTTGCAGGAAGAGGTGTGTGTTTGAATATTAGCTGAAAATACCTTGGGTTTGATGATCTGGAAAACTTCACTAGTCTAATCCTGATGCGTAGCGTTTACCTACCCGTCAATGACGTTTGGGGGTTGCCATACCAATATGTATTCAACCCTTTTCGTTATGGCAAGCCTCCAAAATATAAACGTATGTAAAGTGTTGGTTTCATGAGGTGAAATTAAATATATCCCAGAAATGTTCCATACGCACAAAAAGCTTATTTCTCAATGTGTTTCCATTCCTGTTAGTGAACATTTCTCCTTTGCCAAGATGATAATCCACTTGACAGGTGTGGCATATCAAGAAACTGATTTCAACTGCATTATCATTACACAGGTGCACCTTGTGCTGGGGACAATAAAATGCCACTCTAAAATGTGTAGGTTTGTCACACAACACAATRCCACAGATGTATCACGTTTTGAGGTGGCGTGCAACTGGCATGCTGACTGCAGGATTGTCCACTTGTGCTTTTGCCAGAATTGAATGTTCATTTCTCTACCGTAAGCCACCTCAATGTAGTTTTTGAGAATTTGGCAGTATGTCCAACTGGCCTCATGACCAGCCCTTGGACCTCCACCTGCAGGATCGTCAGAGACCAGCCACCCGGACAGCTGATGAAACTGGGTTTGCACAACGGAAGACGTCTACGTAAACTCAAACGTCTCGTCGTCTTCACCATGGTCGTAACCGACTTCAGTGGTTAAGGCTCACCTTCGAGGGCCACTGGCACGCTGGAGAAGTGTGCTCTTCACAGATGAATGCCGGTTTCAACTACCGGGCAGATGTGTATGGCATCGTGTGGGTGAGCAGATTTGCCGATGTGAACAGTGCCCGATGGTGGGGTTATGGTATGGGCAGGCATAAGCTACGGACAACAAACACAATTGCACTTTATCGATGGCAATTTGAAAAGGCGCAGAGATACCGTGACGAGATCCTGAAGCTCATTGTCGTGCCATTCATCTGCCGCCATCACCTCATGTTTCAGCATGATAATACACGACCTCGTGTCTCAAGGATCTGTACACAATTCCTGGAAGCTGAGAATGTCCCAGTTCTTCCATGGCCTGCATACTCACCAGACATGTCCCTCATCGAGCATGTGTGGCATGCTCTGGATCAACGGGTACGACAGCGTGTTCCAATTTCCCGCCGTTATCTAGCAACATCTCGCAGCCACTGAAAWGGAGTGGGACAACAGGCCCCAGTCAACAGCCTGATCAACTTTATGCAAAGGAGATGTGTCACATGAGGCACATGGTGGTCACACCAGATACTGACTTGTTTTCTGACCCTTTCCCCTACCTTTAAGGTATGTGACCAACAGATGCATATCTGTATTCCAAGTCATGTGAAATCCATAGATTAGGGACCAATGAACTTATTTCCATTGACTGATTTCCTTATATACTGTAACAGTAAAAAAAAATGTGTATGTATCATTTATTTTTGTTCAGGAGTGTAACATTTGCTTAAATTGCATGGACTGAGTCATTCATTATTGAACAATCTGTACCCACACACACACTAATCTGTAAGGTCCCTCAGTCGAGCAGTGAAATTCAACCATAAAGACCAGGGAGGTTTTTCTAATGTCTCACAAAGAAGGGCACCTATTGGTAGATGGGTAAAAATATAATACACCCAGACACTACAAAGATACAGGTGTCATTCCTAACTCAGTGGCCGGAGAGGAAGGAAACTGCTCAGGGATTTCACGATGGTGACTATAAAGCAGAGTTTAATGCCTGTGACAGAAGACTAACGATGGATTAACAGCATTGTAGTTACTTCACAATACTAACCTAATTGACAGTGAAAAGGAAGCATGAACAAATAAATATTCTGAAACATACATCCTGTTTGCATTAAGGCACTAAAGTAAAACAAAAAAATGTGGCAATTAAATGAGCTTTGTCCTGAATAAAGTGTTAATCCAACACATCACCGAGTATCATTTCATGTTTTCAAGCATGGTGGTGGCTGCATCATGTTATGGGAAAATCTGGTTCAGTCGGCTTTCCAAAAGACACTGGGAGACAAATTCACCTTTCAGCAGGACAATAACCTAAAACACAAGGCCAAATATACACTGGAGTTGAATGATCCTGAGTGGCCTAGTCACAGTTTTGACTTAAATTGTCTTGAAAATGTATGGCATGACTCGAAAATGGCTGTCTAGCAATGATCAACAACCAACTTGACAGACCTTGAAGAATTGTAAAAAGAATGTGCAAATATTGTATAATCCAGGTGTGCAAATCTCTTAGAGACTTATGCAGAAAGACCTGTCGCGGACCCCGATGTCTTGCTCCCAGACAAACTAAACAGCTTCTTTGCTCGCTTTGAGGACAGAACAGTGCCACCGACACGGCCCGTTACCAAAACCTGCGGGCTCTCCTTCACCGCAGCCAACGTGAGTAAAACATTTAACCGTGTTAACCCTCGCGAGGCTGCCGGCACAGACGGCATCCCTAGGCGCGTCCTCAGAGCATGCGCAGACCAGCTGGCTGTTGTGTTTACGGACATATTCAATCAATCCCTATCCCAGTCTGCTGTTCCCACATGCTTCAAGATGGCCACCATTGTTCCTGTTCCCAAGAAAGCTAAGGTAACTGAGATACTAGTCAAGGATCATATCACCTCCACCCTACCTGACACCCTAGACCCACTCCAATTTGCTTACCGCCCCAATAGGTCCACAGACGATGCAATCACACTGCACACTGCCCTAACCCATCTGGACAAGAGGAATACCTATGTAAGAATGCTGTTCATCGACTACAGCTCAGCATTTAACACCACAGTACCCTCCAAACTCGTCATTAAGCTGGTCTCGACCCCGCCCTGTGCAACTGGTTCCTGGACTTCCTGATGGGCTGCCCCCAGGTGGTGAGGGTAGGAAACAACATCTCCACTCCGCTGATCCTCAACACTGGGGCCCCACAAGGGTGCGTTCTCAGCCCTCTCCTGTACTCCTTGTTCACCCACGACTGCGTGGCCATGCACGCCTCCAACTCAATCATYAAGTTTGCAGACGGCACTACAGTGGTAGGCTTGATTACCAACAACGACGAGACAGCCAACAGGGAGGAGGTGAGGGCCCTCTGAGTGTGGTGTCAGGAAAATAACCTCACACTCAACGTCAACAAAACAAAGGAGATGATCGTGGACTTCAGGAAACAGCAGATGGAGCACCCCCCTATCCACATCGATGGGACAGTAGTGGAGAAGGTGGAAAGTTTTAAGTTCCTTGGCGTACACATTACAGACAAACTGAAATGGTCCACCCACACAGACAGCGTGGTGAAGAAGGCGCAACAGCGCCTCTTCAACCTCAGGAGGCTGAAGAAATTTGGCTTGTCACCAAAAAAAACACACAAACTTTTACATATGCACAATCGAGAGCATCCTGTCGGGCTGTATCACTGCCTGGTACGGCAACTGCTCCGCCCACAACCGTAAGGATCTCCAGAGGGTAGTGAGGTCTGCACAACGCATCACCGGGGGCAAACTACCTGCCCTCCAGGACACCTACACCACCCGATGTCACAGGAAGGCCAAAAAGATAATCAAGGACAACAACCACCCGAGCCACTGCTTGTTCATACCCTACATTACTCATCTCATATGTATATACTGTATTCTATACCATCTACTGCATCTTGCCTATGCCGTTCGGCCATCGCTTATCCATATATTTATATGTACATATTCTTATTCATTCCTTTACAGTTGTGTGTATAAGGTAGTTGTTGTGATATTGTTAGATTACTYGTTRGWTATTACTGCATGGTCGGAACTAGAAGCACAAGCATTTTCGCTACACTTGCATTAACATCTGCTAACCATGTGTGTGTGACCAATAAAATGTGATTTTATTTTAACTGTAATCGCTGCCAAAGGTGATTCTGACGTATTGACTCAGGGGGTTGAATACGTATCAAATCAAGATTTGTTTTATTTTTTTAAAAACATACAAATATTATCATTTTTCTTACCACTTTGACATTATAGAGTATTTTGTGTGGATCATTGACAACAACAAAAAAGTTCCAAATCAATTTTAATTGAACTTTGTAACACAACAAAATGTGGAAAAAGTCAATGGGTGTGAATACTTGCTGAATGCACTATGACCTATGTGTATATGAGCTTCAGTTCACCTATCTTACTTCATCAGAGCCCAAAATATGAGCTTCAGTTCACCTATCTTACTTGATCAGAGCCCAAAATATGAGCTTCTTTTACGCAATGTGTGTTAACAATGTAAATGCAGTGTATAGCCTCAACATGGTTAAAACTATTACATTTGATATCATGGATGGTCCATCCTTATATACATAGCTCTGTCTATGGTTTTGAGTCCTTACATTTTCCCAAGCCCGTCCCTTAGCTTTTGACAAAAAATGCGCAAAATAAGGATTCTAGCAAAATAAGGATTCTAGCTTCAACCGACAATTAATATGGTTATCTTCGATGAACAAGCTATAGACAGGTTATTTCTTAAGATAGTTCTTTATACATAAAATGATAATATTTCATATGAGAAGGGTATAAAATACAGGATCCATCAGGACATCTGCATGTACTGTGTACACAACTTAAATACTGTTGTGATCATACCTTATTTGGTGTTTTTCCAAGAAGCCTACATTTCTTTCAAGCAACTGTATATAAAAGGTCTAAATTACTAGCGTATACAATCAATGGTTCAGATATATTCATAGCATATTTCTGTCAGTCCTCGTCACAACCAGTCCATAGTTCAGTTCATTTCTCCATACAGAGAAAGTAAAACGCTTGTTCAGCTGGTCATTCAATCCAGTGGCCACAAGGTGGCACTACAACAAAAACATTAGTATTATTATTATTATATTATCAGTTGACTTGAAGACGGAGGCACTGGAACTAGATACAGGCAAGAGTCTATAGCCATGTTCGAGAGCAAGGATTTGATCCGTGATGCATTGTGGGTAAATGCTGACTGACTTATCTACAAGTAATCATGAGTGGTTATTTATGATTCAAGGTGATTGGTCAGGATTCGGCAGTGGTCTCCACCAAGCCCAATATATTCAGGCAGCTCCCAGAGGGACCTGATCCTAGATCAGATTGAGATGTTTCGATGTGAAAAAAGGAATTGTGATGTTGAGCAGTTCGAAGGTCATGTAGTCACTTAAAATGTCACATCATGCCATAACTCAATATTAAAACATTTAATTGATCCTGGATCTTTCACTTCGGACCTATTCCACGTGGGTCCATTTCCTACTTTCTCCTTCTTTACCCTTTGACATTGTACTCAGTCTCCTCAATTTGAAAGGAAGTCGATGGCGGCTCGGACCGTCTGATTGGTCGCCATGTCTACCGCCATCACTTTGATCTCTGTGTCTCCGAACTGCATTGTGGCTCGGATCTCTCTCCTTTCCGCCCCGTCAACCGACCCCGGCAACGCCTCCGGTAGATCCAGAGTGATCGCGCCGCACTTCCTGACTCCAGGGTCGCTGATGTAAACGACGTCGTCGCTGACGCTGCAGTAGATATTGATGATGATCTTCCTCTGACCGGATCTAGAGAAAGAGGAGAAGGTTTGGTGAGTCTCTCTAAGTGTGTGTGTGTGTGTGAAGTCTCCTAAGTGTGTGTGTGTGTGTGTGTGGTGTGTGTGTGTGTGGGTGTGGTGTGTGTGTGTGTGTGTGTGGTGGTGTGTGTTGTGTGTGTGTGTGTGTGGTGTGTGTGTGTGTGTGTGTGTGTGTGGTGTGTGTGGTGTGTGTTGTGTGTGTGTGTGTGTGTGTTGTGTGTGTGTGGTGGAGGTGCAGAGTGTCTCGGGTCCTAAGCCCTTCCCAGCCATGCTGTGTGTGTGCATGTTTATGTGTTTACGTACTGTGTGTCTGACCGACCTCGCTGTGTTTGTGTAACCCGACTTTGTGTGTGTGTGTGTGTCCCGACCTCGCTGTGTTTGTGTACCCGACTTTGCTTTGTGTGTGTGTGTGTGTCCCGACCTCGCTGTGTTTGTGTAACCCGACTTTGCTTTGTGTGTGTGTGTGTGCCCGACTCGCTGTGTTTGTGTAACCCGACTTTGCTTTGTGTGTGTGTGTCCCGACCTCGCTGTGTTTGTGTAACCTGACTTTGCTTTGGGTGTGGTGTGTGTGGTGTCCGACCTGCTGTGTTTGTGTAACCCGACTTTGCTTTGTGTGTGTGTGGTCCCGACCTCGCTGTGTTTGTGTAACCCGACTTTGCTTTGGTGTGTGTGTGTGTGTGTCCCGACCTCGCTGTGTTTGTGTAACCCGATTTGCTTTGTGTGTGTGTGTGTGTGTCCCGACCTCGCTGTGTTTGTGTAACTGACTTTGCTTTGTGTGTGTGTGTGTGGTGTCCCGACTCGCTGTGTTTGTGTAACCCGACTTTGCTTTGTGTGTGTGTGTGTGTGTGTCCGACCTCGCTGTGTTTGTGTAACCGACTTTGCTTTGTGTGTGTGTGGTGTGGTCCCGACCTCGCTGTGTTTGTGTAACCCGACTTTGCTTTGTGTGTGGTGTGTGTGTCCCGACCTCCGTGTGTTTGTGTAACCTGACTTTGCTTTGGTGTGTGGTGTCCCGACCTCGCTGTGTTTGTGTAACCCGACTTTGCTTTGTGTGTGTGTGTGTGTCCGCGACCTCGCTTGTGTTTGTGTAACCCGACTTTGCTTTGTGTGTGTGTGTGTGTGTCCGACTCGCTGTGTTTGTTGTACCGACTTTGCTTTGTGTGTGGTGTGTGTGTGTGTGTCCGACCTCTGTGTGTTGTGTAACCTGACTTTGGCTTTTGTGTGTGTGTGTGGTGTCGACCTCGCTGTGTTTTGTGTAACCCGACTTTGCTTTGTGTGTGTGTGGTGTGTCCCGACCTCGCTGTGTTTGTGTAACCCGACTTTGCTTTGTGTGGTGTGTGTGTGTGTCCCGACCTCGCTGTGTTTGTTGTAACCTGACTTTGCTTTGTGTGTGTGTGTGTGTGTCCCGACCTCGCTGTGTTTGTGTAACCCGACTTTGCTTTGTGTGTGTGTGTGTGTGTGTCGACCTCGCTGTGTTTTGTGTAACCTGACTCTTGCTTTGTGTGTTGTGTGTGTCCCGACCTGCTGTGTTTGTGTAACCTGACTTTGCTTTGTGTGTGTGTGTGTGTGTGTCCCGACCTCGCTGTGTTTGTGTAACCGACTTTGCTTCTGGTGGTGTTTGTGTTGTCCCGACCTCGCTGTGTTTGTGTAACCCGACTTTGCTCTGTGTGTGTGTGTGTTGTGTCCCGACCTCGCTGTGTTTTGTTACCGACTTTGCTTTGTGTGTTGTGTGTGTGTGTCCCGACCTCGCTGTGTTTTGTGTAACCCGACTTTGCTCTGTGTGTGGTGTGTGTGCGTGTCCGACTCCCTGTGTTTGTGTAACCCGACTTTGCTCTGTGTGTGTGTCCCGACCTAGCCGGCGTGTAGCTCCGCCTGACGACCTCGCCTAAAGCCACCGATTGGTCAACGGAGACGAATCTATCGAGGATGTCGGTGCACCAATCACGGCCCTCCTTGACCAGTAGTTTGTCCCGGGGGTGTCGACCCTCCACGAAGCGGTTTAGAACCCCAACGCCGTAGGTCAGAGGGCAACGGCGCACACGCACCTGAAGGAGAGTAAAGGTAGATGGAAAATGTTTATAACAGGGTGCCACAGTGTGTGTGTGCACCTGGGGAGAGGAGAGAGAGCAGTGATTGGTTCGAATAGTTGGTGACGTCATAGCACCTGGAGGGAGGAACAGGGGAAATTGAGTGAATCTCAATCGTATTTCCTTGATTCCTCACATCCTCTGTCCTCACCTACTTCTCAACCCATTGGAGAAGTTCAGAGGGGAGGAACCTTTTGAGAAGGATACGAGGAGAGAGGAATCAAGGCAATAAGGAAATAAAATTGAGATGCACCCATGGTAGTAGTGTGTATAGGTACCACAGTGGGGTTGAGAGTGGACGTGTTTAACCAGAAGTCTCCAAAAATTTGACCAACTAGGGGGTTAAGGGTTAAGGTTAGAATTTAGTGTTAGAATACATTTTAGGGTTAGGAGCTAGGATTAGTTTTAGGGTTAGGAGCTAGGGTTAGTTTTAGGGTAAGGAGCTAGGGTTAGTTTTAGGGTTAGGAGCTAGGGTTAGTTTTAGGGTTAGGAGCTAGGGTTAGTTTTAGGGGTAGGAGCTAGGGTTAGGGGTTAGGAGCTAGGGTTAGTTTTAGGGTTAGGAGCTAGGATTAGGTTTATGATTAGGAGCTGGGATTAGTTTTAGGGTTAGGAGCTAGGGTTAGTTTTAGGGTTAGGAGCTAGGATTAGTTTTAGAGTTAGGTTTTTGGGTTAAGGTTAGGGGTTAGGGAATATAGGATTTTGAATGGGACTAAATTGTGTCCCCTCACAAGGTCAGTTCTACAAAACTGTGTGTGTGCATACCACGGTGTGACTGTGCGTACCATGGTGTGCATGTACCACGGTGTGTGTACCACGATGTGTGTGCGCATACAACGGTGTGTGTGTACCACAGTGTGACTGTGCGTACCACGGTGTGACTGTGCGTACCACGGTGTTTGTCTGTGTGTATATACTCTCACCACGGTGGGGTCCAGTCCGAACAACACAGCCCCCTTCAGTATGGTCAGACCCACATCCTGAGGGATGATGATGCGACACGTTTGCCCCAAAGCATTCTGGGCCGCCCGCTGCAGCATGGGCGACTCAGCGAAACCCCCAACCAGGAACAGGAAGCGAATACCCTGCACTTCCTGTCTCTGCATCAACTCCTCTGGAGGGAGAGAGGAATGAGAGGGGAGGTGAGACCAACATGTCAATGTTGAGGTTTATATAAAATGTGTCCCTTTATGCTACATTGTCAGACCAAATAATGTTAGTGAGTGAGTGTGTGTGTGTGTGTGTCTGTGTCTGTGTCTGTGTGTCTGTGTGTCTGTGTCTGTCTGTCTGTCTGTCTGTCTGTCTGTCTGTCTGTCTGTCTGTCTGTCTGTCTGTTGTCTGTGTGTGTGTCTGTGATTGTAGTGTGTGTGTGGTGTGTGTGTCTTGCGTGTGTGATTGTGTGTGTGTGTGTGTGTGTGTGGTGGTGTGTGTGTTTGTCTGGTGTCTATGTGTTGTATGTCTCACAATGTGTTTTGATGATGTTGTTTATGGTGGGTTTGGAACAGTCGTTCATGGCTTAGGAGTGAGTACGTAGCATTCCTGAGCGACACACGTTACTAGTTTCATGCTAGAGAGAGAGAGAGACATTGTAAATAAGATTTGGTTCTTAATGTGACGTCGCCCGGATAAATAAAGAGAGAGGAGAGATCCGTAAAGAAGACATGCAGGGGGTGAGACCGGACTTTTCTATGTTTTACTAAATGTAGAGAGAGGGGTAACAATATTTTATTTTATTTTGTTCATCCTCACACAGGAGAAGAGGGTCAATACACCAACAACACAACACACACACACACACCACACACAAACACACACACGCATCAACAAAACACACACAACACCACCAACACAACCCAACACACAACACAACAACCACACACACAACCGTTTGCTCCCCACTAACTACTTGCTCTTGCGCAGTGGCAGTCTCACACTCTGTCTCTGTATCTTATTTGTAGAAGTCGATAAAGGAGAGGGCAGAAGATATTAAGGCGCTGGATCGCGGGGTGGCAGATGCGTTTCTGAGCTCGAACGGTGGTCAGATACACCCATGCAGCGGGACGCTTCGCGTAACAACGATATTTATAGACGCTAATGAGGTATGATCAGGGGAAATCAACCCACAGACCTGCGTTGCAAGGTCATGCTCTGTGTCTAGAAAATTTACCTTGAAGCTCTCGATAAGTCCTCCCGAAGATTTACAAAGGATGGCTTCAAAGGCAGGTCGGAGCGCGACGCCGTATGACTCCTATAATAGGGAAATTGAATGAAAACAGTTGTATGAGTCTCGTAAAAAGTATATCACCCTGATTATTCACCGAGTATTCCACGCCTGACCTATTACCCTGCTCATGAAACCTGACATATACCCTGACTATACATCCTGACTAACACCTTTTGACTTACACCCTGACTATCCGACCTTGGACTATTCCCCCTGAGTATTCCACCTGACTCTAGCCATAACACCTGCATATCACCTGATATTCTACGATACACCTGAATGCCTATTATCACCAGACTGACCTGACTCTACACCTGACTATACACCCTGACTATACCCTTGACTATACACCTCATATGATCCCTGACTATTCACCCGATGATTCACCTGATAACACCTGACTATGACCCCTGGATTACACGACTGACTATCACCTAATATACACTCTCGACTAACCTGCTCACCTGATCTATACACCCTATATATACCCTGAACTCAATCCCTGACTATTCACCCTTGATAGGGTACACCCTGATATACATCCCCCGCTATAACCTGACTATAGCACCCTGATAACACCTGACTATAACACACTGAATATTACACCCTGACTTACAGCTAGCAATTATTACCCTGACTATACACCTGATCTAACCTGACTATACACTGATCTATTCACCCTGACTATTCACCCTGATTAATACACTGAACTATACACCATGACTATAAACCTGATATTCCCCTGATATACACCTGACTGAGAGACCTGCTATACACCCT
>NW_019944816.1:29984-35220 GCF_002910315.2 Salvelinus sp. IW2-2015 | reverse complement strand
GGTGGCGAGGTATCTAAGTTGGCGACGGTATCTAAAGGTGGCGAGGTATCTCTAACACGGGTGGCGAGGATATCAAGGTTCGGGTGAAGTATCTAAGGTGGTGAGGTATCTAGAGGTTAGTGAGGATATCCTAGGTTGGTTGAGGTATCTAAAGGTGGTGAGGGTATCTAAGGATGTTGAGGTTATCTAAGGTGGGTGAGGTATCTAAGGTGGTGAGGTATCTAAGTGCTGAGGTATCTAAGGTGGTGAGTATCTAAGGTGGGGTATCTAGGGTGGTGAGGTTATCTAGGTGGTGAGGTAATTAAGGATTGTTACCTGAGACCTTGGTTGTAGAGTTCCCTTCAGTGTCCCTGGGGCTGGCCCTCTAGTCTGATGAACTGTCAGGTCATCTGTTTCCTCCTCCACAGTCTGCCACTATTGTAGACGGTCACCCTGGCTATGAGAACACACTACAACACACGAAACACACACACACACGAAACACACGAACACAAACAACACACGAACACACACACACACGACACACGAAACACACACCACACGACACACACACACACACACACACACACGACACACACACACACACACACACACACACCACACACACACACACACACACACACACACAACACAACACACCACAGCACACCACCACACACACACACACACCATGAGAAGATTCGAACGTAACATTTGAATTTCAATCATTCAAGCACCTGCAAACTTAGGACAACGTTTTTCTAATTTGTATGTCTCATGGAGTTTAAGAAAGTATCATTTCTTTTTTAATAGGGCTCTCCTTTTCTTACGAAAGCAGTGGTTTTTTAACTCGTGGTAATCTGATGTGTGTGTGTGTGTGTGTGTGTTGTGTGTGGTAGTGTGTGTATGTGGGTGTTTGTGTGTGTGTGTGTGTGTGTTGATGTGTGTGTGGTGTGTGGGATGGTGTTGTGTGAAGTGTGTGTTTTCTCTCTGATGGAGGTCTGAGTAGACCATGAGAGTTTGTTTATGAGTCGGCTCTGCCCATGGCATTACAATAGCTGAGATTGCTGTGTATGTTTGTATAAATGTTTTGTGATAGCTATAGAGATAAGGCTGGACTCTGTTCGTTTCTAATTATAGACGATAGGCTTGACCTCTTGATGTTTCATGGCTATAGAGCATAAGGCTGGACCTCTGTGTTCTAATTTATATAGAGATAAAGGCTGGACCTCTGTGTTTCTAATTATAGAGATATACGGACTGCACCGGTGCCTTGTTGTGTTAGCTTGCCCTCTATAGTAGAGATAATCGTGGAGCCTCTGTGTTTTACAATTATAGAGATAAGGCTGGGCCTCTGTGTTTCTGGCTATAGAGAATAAGGCTGCGGACCTCTGTGTTCTGTGCTATAGAGATAAGCTGGACCTCTGTGTTTCTAATTATAAAAGATGAGGCTGCGACTCTTGTGTTTTCTAATGGTATAGGAGATGAAGGCTGGACCTCTGTGTTTCTAATTATTTAGAGATACGATATGTGCATAGAAGAGCACTGTTCTGTGTTTCTATTATGAGAGATAAGGCGGACCTCTGTGTTAATGCATATTATAGAGTATAAGGTGCATGGCCTCTGTGTTTTCTAATTTATGAGATTAAGGCTGGACCTCTGTGTTTCTAATTATAGAGATAAGGCTGGACCTCTGTGTTTCTAATGTATTAGAGATAAGGCTGGATCTCTGTGGTTTCTAATTATAGAGATAAGGCTGGACCTCTCGGTGTTTCTTAATTATAGAGATTAAGGCATGTTGAGAACCTCTATTGTGTTTCTATTATAGAGATAAGGCTGGACCATCTGTGTATTCTAATTATAGAGATCAGGCATGGACCTCTGTGTTTCTGAGATTTAGAGATAAGGCAGGACCTTGTTGTTTCTAATTATTAGAGATACGGGTGGACCTCGGTACATGTATATCTTTCTAATTATAGAGAATAAGGCTGACTCTCTGTGATTTCTTATATATGAGATAAGCTTGGAGCAACCTGCTGAAATGTTCCATACTAAATCGAATATCAGAATAATGGCCACCCTTGAAGTTCTGCTATCCTAAATACAATAATATAGAAGATAAGGCTGAGAATCTCTGTTAGATGTCTTCCCAAGTATAGAGATACAGTGCTTGAGAACCTCTCAAAACAGCTCTTCTAATCTACCTTAAGAGAATAGGCTGGAAGCCTCTGGTTTTAATTATAGAAGATAAGGCTGGGCCTCTGTGCTTGCTAATGTATAGAGTTAGGTGCCTTGTGGACCTCTCTCTGCTCGTTTCTAATCTTATGCGTGAGTAAGGTGGACCTCGGTGTGTTTCTGGCAGTGGATATAGAGTGAAGGGAGAAAGGGGAGGAAAGAGAGGAGGGACAGAGAGGGAGGAGGGAAAGAGAGGAGAGGACAGAGGAGGGAGGGTGGGGAGGGGAGGAAAGACGAGGGCAGCGAAATTAGGAGACTGGCAGACCGAGGAGGAAAGGAGAAGGGGCAGAGAATCAGAGCGGGAGGGATATTAAGTTAGTGATACCAAGGTATAAATGACTGGCAAAGGAGTGAGGGCAGAGAGGGAGGACGCGGAGAACCGTCCCTCGGTGAGGAGACAAGAGGTAAAGAACCTGGAGGAAAAACCAGACAGCGTGAGGAAAATAGATAGTAGGAGGATGACCGATTGGATGGACACCAAGAGAAAGAGTGACACAAGAGGGAAAAAGTGCATAATAGAGGCCGGAGCCGGAAATAGAGCAGGAGGAAAGAGAAAGGGGAGTAAGATGAGGGAGGGAAAAAGAGAGGGGAGGAAAGAGAAGATTTGGTTGGAAAAGGGTGAAAAGTCAACCTTGAAAAGTAGGATTGGGAAGGAGAAGGAAGAAGAAAGGAATTACAAAAACGACAATCGATGGGGGAGGCAGAGAGCAAAAGAATAAAGGAGAGAAAAAACAGAAAGGGAGCGAGAGAGAGAGAGAGTTTATTTACAGTAGAGTTGTAGAGGAGAGTCTCAGGGGCCAAACCCTTCCTGGTCATGGTGTGTGTGTCATGGTGTGTGCCTGTGCCTGCAGGCGTGTGTGTGTCAGGAAGGGAGGGAGGGTAGTAGGGGTCAGAGAGGGCGCGTGGCTCTCCAGACTCCTGTCATGGCTCAGTGAGAAGAGAGATGGGGTGAGGGACCGGCTTAGGGGAATTTTTTTTGGCGCATTGGGGGGTTGAAGAGTTGATTATTTTGACCCTGGACCTCAAAGCCTTTCTCACCGTCTACCCCCTTATATCCGTCTGCGTTCTGTCTATCTGACTGTGTGCACGCTAGTATGTGTGTGACTAACCAGTCTGCATCTCTGACCAGAGTTCTCCAGTCCCTCTCTCCACCAGGAAAGTTCTGCTGTGTCTCGCTTTCCTCAGCTGCTCACGCGCTGCAACACACACACACACACACACACACACACACACACAAGATACAGACAACATTTTAACAACCATACAATAACATTCAAACAAACAACCTACAACATACAAAAAAAACAGACAACATAAAATAAAAAAACTCTCAACCCACAGTTAGAACAGACACAAATACATGTTACTGTAACGCAACCAACCCACAACATTAAACCATGGTAGATACTTGAACACATTTATGCCATTTAGCAGACACTCTTATCCAGAGCAACTAGAAGCACAAGCATTTTGCTACACTCGCATTAACATCTGCTAACCATGACAAATAAAATTTGATTTGATTTGACTTACAGGAGCAATTAGGGTAAGTGCCTTGCTCAAGGGCACATCAACATATWTTTTTTTACCTAGTTAGCTCGGTGATTCAAACCAGTGACCTTTCGGTTACTGGCCCAATGCTCTTAAACTAGGCTACACCCCCAAGCCAATACCTTCAAACTTTAGTGAGGGGGCCCTGGAACTGACCCAATACATTCAAACTTTAGTGAGGGGGCCCTGGAACTGACCCAATATATTCAAACTTTAGTGAGGGGGCCCTGGAACTGACCCAATACATTCAAACTTTAGTGAGGGGGGCCCTGGAAGCGACCCAATACATTCAAACTTTAGTGAGGGGGCCCTGGAACTGACCCACTACATTCAAACCGACATAACTGTCAGAATTTTAACTAACTGTTGTCACGATCGTGTGGAGAGACGGACCAAGGCGCAGCGTGATAATGATACATCTTCTCTTTATTAACGAAGATGAAATAACACGACACAAAACACTTTAACAAACAACGATCGTGAAGCTAATACAAACTACGTGCACACATGCAACATAGACATAGACAATTACCCACAAACACCTAAAGCCTATGGCTACCTTAAATATGGCTCCCAATCAGAGACAACAATAACCAGCTGTCTCTGATTGAGAACCAAATCAGGCAACCATAGACTTTCCTAAACACCTACACTCAACCATAGACATACCTAGACACATACACTCAACACAAACCCATACACTACAACCAACACCCCCTATACCATATAATCACCCAAAACACACACATACCCCATGTCACACCCTGACCTAACTAAAATAATAAAGAAAACAAATAATACTAAGGCCAGGGCGTGACAACTGTCAAGAGTAAATGGCTTCAACCACTGAAAACAACAGAGTAAAGACTTGCACTGCAGCCAAGAAAGAATGGAGAGAGATAGTAGAGAGATGGTAGAGAGAGAGAGTTAAAATAGCAGAGATTTGCTCTTAAAATCGGCTTTAACTAAGCATCTTGGGTTTTTATAACGTACCCGAATGTGGTTAGTGTTAGGTGATGTGTTGATATTAGCTGAGGTTCTAGGACATTGTGCTTTAACCCTGGTCAACCCTGGTCTAAACAACAATCATAGGACCCTTGTTGTAGGTACAGTCTCTGTTGTAGATACAGTCTCTGTTGTAGGTACAGTCTCTGTTGTAGATATAGTCTCAATACAGTCTCTGTTGTAGATACAGTCTCTGTTGTAGGTACAGTCTCTGTTGTAGGTACAGTCTCTGTTGTAGATACAGTCTCTGTTGTAGATATAGTCTCTGTTGTAGGTACAGTCTCTGTTGTAGATACAGTCTCTGTTGTAGATATAGTCTATGTTGTAGATACAGTCTCTGTTGTAGATACAGTCTGATACAGTTCTAATTTGTAGTTTACAAGTCTATTGTTGGTAGATACAGTCTCGTTGTAGAATACAAGGGCTCTCGTTTGGTAGATATAGTCTTCTGGTAGGAAGGATACAG
>NW_019944816.1:22466-29908 GCF_002910315.2 Salvelinus sp. IW2-2015 | reverse complement strand
AGTTCCGTGTTAAAACTCTCTGTTGTAGATACAGTCTCTGTTGTAGATACAGTCTCTGTTGTAGATAAGTCTCTGTTGTAGATACAGTCTTTCTGTGTAGAATAGTCTCTGTTGTAGATACAGTCTCTGTTGTAAGATAGTCTATGTTGTAGATACAGTTCTCAGTGTTAGATACAGTCTCTGTTGTAGATAACAGTCTCGATATGAGGTCTCTGTAGTAATAGTCTCTGTTGTAGATAAGTCTTTGTTGTAAGATACAGTCTCTGTTGTAGATACAGTCTCTGTTGTAGATACAGTCTCTGTTGGTAGATAACAGTCTCATATAGCTCTGCGTAGATATAGTCTCTGTTGTAGAACAGTCTCGATACAGTCTCTGTTGTAGATATAGTCTCTGTTGTAGATACAGTCTCTGTGTGGATATAGTCTCTGTGTAGAACATTCCTGTGTTGTAGATACAGTCTTGTGTAGATACAGTCTCGTTTTGTAGATACAGTCTCGATATATAGTCTCTGCTGTAGATATAGTCTCTGTTGTAGATACAGTCTCGATACAGTCTCTGTTGTAGATATAGGCTCTGTTGTAGATACAGTCTCTTGTTGTGGATAGTCTCGTTGTAGATACAGTCCTGTTGTTATGATTAGTCTCTGTTGTAGATAAAGTCTCTGTTGTAGATACAGTCTCGGTGTAGATATAGTCTCTGGGTGTAGATATAGTCTCTGTTTGTAGAATAGTCTGTGGAGATGTCCTCTGTTGTTAGATATAGTCTCTTTAGATACAGTCTCTTGTGGATATAGTCTCTGTGTAGATGTAGATAGTCTCTGTTGTAGATAAGTCTCTTTAGATAAGGCTCTGCTTGAGATATAGTCTCTGTTGAGATATAGTCTCTTGTAGATAAGTCTCTGTTGTGATACAGCTCTGTTGTAGAATAGTCTCTGGTAGAACATCTCTTTGTAGATATAGTCTCTGTTGGAGATATGGTCTCTGTTGTAGATACAGTCTCTGCTGTAGATCATCTCTGTTGTCTATTTTGGGACAATGAACAGGCCCTGTATTGTATCTTTGACATCTGGGATTTTGAAATGAGACACACATTGGGGATATGGAGAGTTTGTGTGTGGTGTGTGTGTGGTGTGTGGTGGTGGTGTGGTGTGTGTGTGGGTGTGGTGTGTGTGTGTGTGTGTGTGTGGTTTGTGTGTGTGTGTGTGTGTGTGTGGAGGGGGGGGGGGGCAATTTGAACCCTGGCCCATACGTTCTTCATATGGTAATGACTGCTGAACAGATAACATTAACCAGGAACCACTGAAAAAAAACACGTTAGTGTTTCATGCGTGCTTCGGTGTGTTTTTTTATAAGTCATTGGAAGCATTTTTAGCAGCAAAGAAAATACAAAGGAGAGAGAGAGAGAGAGAGGAGAGAGAGAGAGAGAGAGAGATGAGAGAGAGAGAGAAGAGAGACAGAAGAGACGGAGAGAGAAGGAGAGAGAGAGACAGAGGAGAGAGAGAAGAGAGAGAGAGATGAGAGAGAGCGAAGAGAGAGAGGAAGAGAGAGAGAGGAGAGAGAGAGAGAGAGAGAGAGACGAGAGAGAGAGAGAGAGAGAGAGAGAGAGAGAGAGAAGAGAGAGAAGAGAGAGAGAAGACAGGAGAGAGAAGAGAGACCGAGGAGAGAGAGAGAGAGAGAGAGACGAGAGAGAGAGAGATGAGAGAGGAAGAGAGAGAGAGAGAGAGGAAGTAGAGCTCATGGCAAAAATATATAACTTCAGTTGGATAAAGTAGATAAACTTATTTTTTCGCAGGACTTCACATGATAACTAACCTCAACACATCAAAACCTTTAATCCAATCAAAATACCGTACCTAAAACTTCCAACGAATCAAAACCGTGGAATAAACAGAGTGGAACCTGGAAATAACATCCAACACAAGACAGAGTAATGTTCAGTCTGAACCTACTAAAAACAACCTCTAAGGTTAATTTTAATATAAAGCTTAATAAAATAAGGCTACTAAGTTACCAAGCTGCTAGGACGAGAAATGACCTGCGCTTTAACTTGTGTGAAGTGAGAGGTGTGAAAATTCTTGGGCCTAACATGGCAGGAGAGTTCACAGCCCCCCACCCAAAATGCAGAGGCCTTTGAAGCCGTCATGGCTATCCCTGTGGAGAGGTCATTACAATACAGTACCCCATGGATATTAAAAACAACACTGCACGGAATAAGTACAAAAAAAAGCTCCTCAAGGACAATCCACGAGACACTATTTGCTGACTGCTACAAAGATGGGAATGTAAGTAACTTCATTTTCACACACAGACCACCCCTGGCATTGACACAGTGCTATAAAGAGCACAGCTACTGTCAAAGCAGAGGTATTGGCCCAGGTGGAAACTAGGCATTAAGGATAAAACAACCTCTGTCAACATGTTCAAGTCTGGGACAGTAATGGTGCAGGGCTTCCTCATGCAGTTCCAGCAGGAAAAAGCTCTCTACTCATGTGACGGATCCGCGCGGGATCCTGAGATCCATCTGAAGCACACCTCTTCCTCAAACTGTCTGCAGACGAGCAGCCCCGAGAGGAGCTCCCCCATCCTGAAGTGAGTCTGATCACACCTCTTTCAAACTGTCCGCAGACGAGCAGCCCCGAGAGGAGCTCCCCCATCCTGAGAGTGAGTCTGATCACACCTCTTCAAACTTGGTCCTGCAGACGAGCAGCCCCGAGAGGAGCTCCCCATCCTGAGTGAGCTGATCACACCTCATCCTCAAACTGCCCTGCAGACGAGGAGCCCGAGAGGAGCCTCCCCCTCTGAGCAGTCTGATCACACCTCTTCAAACTGTCCTGCAGACGAGGAGCCCCGAGAGAGCTCCCCCACCTGAGTGAGTCTGATCACACCTCTTCAAACTGTCCCTGCAGACGAGCAGCCCCGAGAGGGAGCTCCCCCATCCTGAGAGGAGTCTGATCAACACTCTCAAACTGTCCTGCAGACGAGGAGCCCCGAGAGGAGCTCCCCCATCCTGAGTGAGTCTGATCTACCACTCTTCAAAACTGTCCTGCAGCGACGAGCACGCCCGAGAGGAGCTCCCCCATCCTGAGTGAGTGTGATCACACCTCTTCAAACTGTGCCTGCAGACGAGGAGCCCCGAGAGGAGCTCCCCCATCCTGAGTGAGTCTGATCACACCTCTTCAAACTGTCCTGCAGACGAGGACAATCACCCCCCCAGCACTGAACACACCCAGGTCCCACAACTGCACCGCTCCTCCATCATTGAGAGGGATAAATTCACAGTGCTGAGGGGAAACATGGTGGAGCTCAGAGAGCTGGTCCACACAATCCAGACAGAACAAACCCACAAAACAGACCAGCACAAGGGCCCAGCAGGAAAGGGTGGTCACAGCACTCAAGGGTGTGATTCAAAAAGTTTCTTCCACTTTCCCCAACGCACAAGTGGTTATCTCCACCCTGCTACCAGGAAAATACTTCCACCCTGCCACCATACAGCGGGTGAATGCACAAATTTCCCAGGACTGTGACTCAAAACCTAATGTCTACCTGACCCACCACTCCACCCTGGACTTGAACAGCCTTTATGACCAGGTCCACCTCTACAAGGCAGCAATCCCCACTTTTACCAGGACCCTGAAGGACGTCACCCTGAAACGTAGCCCCAGCACCTCACACAGGAGCAACGGTCACCCGGCCCAGACCAGAGAGACACCCTCCCAGACCAGAGAGACCCCCAAGACCTGGCAGAGCAGAGCAACAGGCCCAACCCCCACTATTACACCCGCCCAAGCCCCATCCTGCGACCTAAGAGGTATGTATCAGATGCTCAACAGGCTCTGCTCACATCTACTGTGATGGTCCGGGCCTAAACCACACAAAAACAACACTAGACACTATGGAACATACAAGGTCTGAGGTCATCTGCCTTTGGCCTAAAGAGCAGGAACCCAGACTTCATCAAAGAAATTGGAAATACAGACATTGTCATCCTACAAGAAACATGGTATGATGGAGACGGACCCACTGGTTGCCCTCTAGGTTACAGAGAGCTGGTAGTGCCATCCACCAAACTACCAGGTGTGAAACAGGGAAGGGACTCTGGGGGTATGCTAATTTGGTATAGAGCAGACCTAACCCACTCTGTTAAATTAATCAAAACAGGAACATTTTACATTTGGCTAGAAATTAATAAGGAAATGATCTCAACAGAGATAAATGTCCTCATGTGTGCTACATATATCCCCCCACTAGAATCCCCATACTTTAATGATGACAGCTTCTCCATCCTGGAGGGGGAAATCGATAATTTCCTTGCCCAGGGACATGTACTAGTCTGTGGTGACCTAAATGCCAGAACTGGACAAGAACCTGACACCCTCAGCACACAGGGGGACAAACACCTACCTAGAGGTGACAGCATTCTCTCCCCCCATTTGCCCCCCTAGACACAACTACGATAACATAACCAACAAAAACGTGTCACAACTCCTGCAACATAGTCAATGGTAGGCTTCGAGGGGACTCCTATGGTAGGTACACCTATAGCTCATTTCTTGGCAGTAGTACTGTAGACTACTTTATCACTGACCTCAACCCAAAGTCTCTCAGGGCATTCACAGTCAGCCCACTGACACCCCTATCAGATCACAACAAAATCACAGTCTACCTGGACAGAACAATACTCAGTCATGAGGCATCAAAGCCAAAGGAACTGAATAATATTAAGAAATGCTATAGAGGGAAGGAAAGTAGTGTGGAAATCTACCAAAAAACAATTAGGCAACAACAAATTCAAACCCTTTTAGACAACTTCCTGGACAAAATGTTTCACTGTAATAGTGAAGGTGTAAACTTAGCAGTAGAAAATCTTAACAGTATATTTGACCTCTCAGCTTCCCTATCAAATCTAAAAATGTCAAGCAGACTACCGAAGAAAATTAACAACAATGACCAATGGTTTGATGAAGAATGCAAAAACCTAAGATAGAAATTGAGAAATCTGTCTAACCAAAAACATAGAGACCCAGAAAACCTGAGCCTACGCCATCACTATGGCGAATCACTAAAACAATACAGAAATACACTACGGAAAAAGAAGGTACAGCACGTCAGAAATCAGCTCAATGTAATTGAAGCATCCATAGACTCTAACCACTTCTGGGAAAATTGGAAAACAAAATTGGAAAAATAACAACAACACAAAGAATTATCTATCCAAAATGGAGATAAACCACTTCTCCAATATTTTTGGCTCTATAACAAAGAACAAACAGCAAAAACATAAACATGATCAATTACAAATCTTGGTATCAGCTATTAAAGACTACCAGAACCCACTGGATTTTACAATTACATTGAATAAACTACAGGACAAAATACAAACCCTCAAACCCAAAAAGGCCTGTGTGGTTCATGGTATCCTAAATGAAATGATAAAATATACAGACCACAAATTCCAATTGGCTATACTCCTTGGTTTCCAATTTTCCCATAAGTGGTTAGATTCTATGGATTCTTCAATTACATTGAGCTGATTTCTGACATGCTGTTCCTTCTTTTTCCGTAGTGTATTTCTGTATTGTTTTCCTTTGGCTTTGATGATGTTACATCTGGCAACTTCCCCAATATTTGGAACCAAGGACTGATCACCCCAATCCACAAACGTGGAGACAAATTTGACCCCAATAACTATCAAAAAGAGTTTTAAAAAAGCCCCTTGAATTGAGAGTGAATAACTACCGTGGGATATGCGTCAACAGTAACCTTTGGAAAATGCTCTGCATTATCATTAACAGCACACTCGTACATTTCCTCAGTGAAAACAATGTACTGAGAAAATGTCAAATTGGCTTTTTACCAAATTGCTGTACGACCGACCACGTATTCACCCTGCACACCCTAATTGACAAACAAACAAACCAAAACAAAGGCAAAGTCTTTTCATGCTTTTGTTGATTTCAAAAAAGCTTTTGACTCAATTTGGCTTTAAGGGGTCTGCTATACAAGTTGATGGAAAGTGGTGTTTGGGGAAAAACATACTACATTATAAAATCCATTTACACAAACAACAAGTGTGCGTTTAAAATTGGCAAATAACACGCACCTTTCTTTATACAGGACCGGGGGGTGAGACAGCGATGCAGCTTAAGCCCCACCCTCTTCAACATATATCAAAGAATTGGTGAGGACACTAGAACAGTCTGCAGCACCCGGCCTCACCCTACTAGAATCTGAAGTTAAATGTCTGTTTGCTGATGGTCTGGTGCTTCTGTCCCCAACCAAGGAGGGCCTACAGCAGCACCTAGATCTTCTGCACAGATTCTGCCAGACCTGGGCCCTGACAGTAAATCTCAGTAAGACAAAAATAATGGTGTTCCAAAAAAGGTCCAGTTGCCAGGACAACAAATACAAATTCCATCTAGACACCGTTGCCCTAGAGCACACAAAAAAACTATACATACCTCGGCCTAAACATCAGCGCCACAGGTAACTTCCACAAAGCTGTGAACGATCTGAGATACAAGGCAAGAAGGGCCTTCTATGCCATCAAAAGGAACATAAAAATCAACATACCAATTAGGATCTGGCTAAAAATACTTGAATCAGTTATAGAACCCATTGACCTTTATGGTTGTGAGGTCTGGGGTCCGTTCAGCAACCAAGAATTCACTAAATGGGACAAACACCAAATTGAGACTCTGCATGGAGAATTCTGCAAAAATATCCCCTGTGTACAACGTAGAACACCAAATAATGCATGCAGAGCAGAACTAGGCCGACACCCGCTAATTATCAAAATCCAGAAAAGAGCGGTTAAATTCTAAAAGGAAGTGATTCCCAAACCGTACATAACCAAGCCATTATCAACAGAGAGATGAACCTGGAGAAGAGTCCCCTAAGCAAGCACCATTAGACCCAACCAAATCATGAGAAAACAAGAAGATAATTACTTGACACGTTGGAAGGAATTCACAAAAAACAGAGTAAACTAGAATTCTATTTGGCCCTAAACAGAGAGTACACAGTGGCAGAATACCTGACCACTGTGACTGACACAAATTAAGGAAAGCTTTGACTATGTACAGACTCAGTGAGCATAGCCTTGCTATTGAGAGAGGCCGCCGTAGGCAGACCTGGCTCTCAATAGAAGACCGGCTATGTGCACACTGCCCACAAAATGAGGTGGAAACTGAGCTGCACTTCCTGACCTCCTGCCAAATGTATGACCATATTAGAGACACATATTTTCCTCAGATTACACAGACCCACAAAGAACTCCAAAACAAATCCAAAAGAGAGGGAGGAGGAAAGAGAGGAGGAAACGGGAGCAAAAAGAGGAGGAAACGGGAGCAAACAGAGGAGGAAACGGGAGCAAACAGAGGAGGAAACAGAGGAGGAAATGGGAGGAAAGAGAGGAGGAAACGGGAGGAAACAGAGGAGGAAAC
>NW_019944816.1:0-20871 GCF_002910315.2 Salvelinus sp. IW2-2015 | reverse complement strand
GGAGGAAGAAGAGGAGGAGAAGAGAGAGAAGGAGAACGAGAGAGACCTGAAGATGAAGAAGAGAGAGAGGAGAGAGAGAGAGAGAGACGAGAGAGAGAGAGAAGAGGACGAGAGAGAGAGAGAGAGAGATAGAGAGAGAGAGAGAGAGAGAGAGACAGAAGAGCAGACGAGAAGAGAGGAGAGGAGAGAGAAGACGAGAGAGAGAGACGAGAGAGAGAGAGACAGAGACAGAGAAGAGAGCGAGAGCTAAGGCACAGATGGTTTGATTAGACTTGAGATTGATCCCACTTACAGACTTGACGTAGTGTTATATGTCTGCCTGTTGAAACAGCACCCCCCTGTGGAAAAACCATGACAAAGCACCTGGGACGATGTTTGGATTGAGGCAGTTTCCTTCACCTACCCTCTCTTTAGCCTTTACAAAGGCCTCATCTCAAAGAGAAGTGGTGTGTGTGTGTGCGCGGCCTGTTTGGTGTCAGTGAGAACGTTCGGGAGAGATGAGGAAGAGTTGTATGCTCCAGTCTACGGTTGGATGACACCGATGAAGGAGAGAGATCTATGAAGACCTGATGAAGACCGACAGCACCCTACACTGGTACACTCACTCACTCACTCACTCACTCACTCACTCTACTCACTCACTCACTCACTTCACTCACTCACCCACTCACTCACTTCACACACACACACACACACACACACACACTTCACACACTCACCACGAAAAAACACCACGATAATGTTACTGAAATATATTTTGTAACAGACCTGGCAGTATGTGTTTTCCCCTCCCTCCCCCAAAAAAACTAATTGGACCAAAAGTTACTATACATGTTCTTCCCTACAGAAGCAGGCCTGAGAGAATGTGAGAAGCTGCTGCCTCTCAGAGATCAAACAAACAGAGGAAGATACACAGAGCCCTGGAGTCTATAGAGAAGGAAAGTTACACAGAGACCCTGGAGTCTGTAGAGAAGGAGAGAGATACACAGAGACCCTGGAGTCTGTAGAGAAGGAGAGAGATACACAGAGACCCTGGAGTCTATAGAGAAGGAGAGAGATACACAGAGACCCTGGAGTCATAGAGAAGGAGAGAGATACACAGAAACCCTGGAGTCTATAGAAAGGTAAGAGTTACAGAGAGACCCTGGAGTCATAAGAAGGAGAGAATACACAGAGACCCTGGAGTCTATAGAGAAGGAGAGAGATTACCAGAACGGATCTTAGAGAGAGAGAATCACAGACCCTGGAGTCTATAGAGAAGGAGAGAGATTACACAGAGACCTTGGAGTCTATAGAGAAGGAGAGAGATACACAGAGACCTGGAGTCTATGAGAGAAGGTAAGGTTACAGAGAGACCTGGAGCTATTAGAGAAGGAGGAGATACACAGAGACCCTGGAGTCTAAGAGAAGGAGAAGAGATACACAGAGACCCTGGAGTCTATAGAGAAGGAGAGATTACAGAGACACCGGAGTCTGGTAGAGAAGGAGAGAGATACACAGAGACCCTGGAGTCTTATAGAAAGGAGAGAGATACACAGAGACCCTGGAGTCTATAGAGAAGGAGAGAGTACACAGAGGACCCTGGAGTCTATAGAGAAGGAGAGAGATAGCACAGAGACCCTGGAGTCTATGAGAGAGAGAGAGAGATACACAGAGACCTGGAGTCTATAGAGAAGGTAAGAGTTACAGAGAGACCCTGGAGTCTATAGAGAAGGAGAGAGATACACAGAGACCCTGGAGTCTATAGAGAAGGAGAGAGATACAGAGACCTGGAGTCTATAGAGAAGAGAGAGATGCACAGAGACCCTGGGTATTTAGAGAAGGAGAGGTTACACAGAGACCCTGGAGTCTATAGAGAAGGAGAGAGTTACAGAGACCGTGGAGTCTGTAGAGAAGGAGAGAGTTACACAGAGACCATGGAGTCTATAGAGAAGGAGAGAGTTACACAGAGACCTTGTAGAGCTTACATAGAGATGGCCGTGCAGACTGCAGTCTAGCTGCTACTCTGTAGATGTCATGCCAGACTGCCCAGCTATTTGCGTGGTTTGTAGTCAGTCCTGATATGAGTGGTTGCTCCAAGCCTCATGACCTGAACAGGAAACTCCTGGTCCTGTATATATATATATGTATATATGTGACTGATATAATCTGAGCCTGAGGTGGAAGTGATAAAGTCACGTCTTCATTTTTGTTCTAAACTTTTTTTTCACAGTACTTCTTGAATCCCCTGAAGAAATTTTTCTCTGCGGCAGAAATCGACAAGGTTTTCGTCAACATCCCTGTAAGAACACGGCCCGAACTCTCATCTTTACACAAATGGCGTCTTTACTGGGGTAGACTTGAGTTTAAGAGTTATAAACTTGTTGTAATGTACACCGTCTGATCTCTCTCTCTCTGGTCACAGGATCTGGTGAAAGTCCATAAGAGTCTGATGGTGGAGGTGCAAGAGTCCATTCTCAACAAGAACGCCTTAAACCTCTACCAGATCTTCATTGCCTATAAGGACAGGTTGGCCTTTGTCATTAATAACACGTTCTCTAATGGTGTTTACATACATACACAAAAAAATGACAATAAATAGCCTATTGTAATGTCTCGTATAACAGTTAGTCAGAAGAATATAAATCAGAATCTGGAAAATATCAGAAACATTTCTTCAGGGGATTCAGGAAGTACTGGAACTGGCTGCTACTCAAATTCACGTATCAAGTATTCAAGTGTCATGTACTTTCCTTCTGCTTTGCAGGTTACTCATTTATGGAATCTACTGCAGCCACGTTGAGGTATCCATCACAGTGTTGGACTTCATCTGTAAGGAGAAAGAGGACGTTCGACTGAAGCTAGAGGTGAGACCTGTTGTTTTTTGATACAGTCTAAAGGGTAAAGGCAACATGGCGGCGAATTATTGAATAGTGGTGAATGATTATTGATTATTATTGAATATGGTGAATGATCTGAGGAACTAGCCTCGGCATGACCAAACAGTGATGTTGCCTAGCGATCTCTCGTGTACCTGTTAATGTAATACTTCATATCCTAATTCGTTGGGTTGTTATTGTTCCCAGGAATGTTCTAAAAGAGCCAACAATGGGAAGTTCACTCTGAGAGATCTACTGGTGGTTCCCATGCAGAGAGTCCTCAAATACCATCTCCTACTACAGGTATGTTTACCACAGACACTATACACTAGACACTCTCACAACCACTGTTAGGGGGCTGTGATATACATTTCCACTGGAGGGCGACAGAGAACCTCGCGCACGTCTGTTTCTCTCTCACTTTCATACTTGCCCTCTCTGAGGAGAGGGGGAGGGAGAGGAGAGGGAGAGGGGGAGGGGGAGGGAGAGGGAGAGGGAGAGGGAGGGGGGAGGGAGAAGGGAGAGATATGTTTGTATTTGGATCCCCATTATGTGTTGCTGTAAGAGGGGTAGCTTCAGCAGTCTCTTTAGAAATAGAGAAGAACAAAGGCTCAGATTTTCAAAAGAACTGGACAATTTGAGTTCTTGGCAGGACTCCAGCGGGCTGAACTGCATGTATTAGCAAGCAGAACAAAGTGAATCCAAGTCAGACACAGTGATATCCAGAGCACAGGATATCCGCACAGTGATACGCCAGTGCAGAATCCAGTGATTTCGACAGTGATATCCGAAGCAGACATCAGTGATTCACAAGTTGGAACAGTGATAGTCGTGGTGGCAGCGTAGTCCTAAGTGTGTTGGAGAGAGGTGTTTTTGGACTAGTAAGCGCGGCAAGGCTTGGCAAGTTTCGAATCCGCTGGAGCTGTACAAGGTTAACAAAATGTCGTGTCATTGCGCACTACCCTTGAAGCAAGGCAGTTTAATAAAACCAACTTGCTTTGCAGGCTGGAGAGATAAGAATTTGTTCTTATACTGACTTGCCTGGTTAAATAAAGTAGGAAAGATATATATGCGCACGCATGATTATCCAAGCAGACGCAGGATGATATCCAAGCAGACGCGTGGATTCCAGGAAATTACGCCACGCAGGACTATCCATGACGCAGTTTTATATCCACAGCAGACGCAAGTGATATCCAAGCAGACTAACACGTGATATCTGCCAGCAGACAGCAGTGACATATCCAAGGAGACACAGTGATATCTCAAGAGCAGACACGTAGGATATCCAAGCGGTAGTTGGAAGCACAGTGATGATCCAAGCAGTGGACGAGGTGATATCCCAAGCAGAGCAGCAGGGACCAGTGATATCCAAGCAGACGTTCACAGTGATATCCAAGCAGACACAGTGATATCCAAGCAGAGCAGTGATATCAAGCAGACACAGTGGATATCCAAGGCAGCAGTTACAGGAAGGTGATATCCAAGCAACACCAGTGTATACCAGGCAAGGCACATGAATCAAGCAAGCAGGCATGTATCCAAGCAGAGGCAGTGATACCAGCAGATCTATCAGTGATATCCCAGCAGAAGTCGGCAGTGCGGATATCAACACAGTACCAGACAAGCATGGATATCCAAGCAGACAGTGGATAATCCAAGCAACACAGTGATATCCAAGTCAGAGCACAGTGGATATCCCAAGGACACGCATACAAGAGAGGCAGTGATATCCAGACAGATACACAGGTGATACCAAGCAGGAAAGCAGGGAATTCCAAGCAGACACAGTGAATCCAAGCAAGAGGAGCAGTGATATCCAAGCAAGACACAGTGATATCCAAGGCAGACACAGGGTATCACCAGACAGAGGCAGTTGGATATCCAAGCAGAGTGCATCCAACGAGATGAGCCATATATCCAAGCAGAGGCAGTGATGATCCAAGGAGCAACACGACATGTAGCACAGTATCCAAGCAGATGCAGCGTGATATCCCAAGCAGAGCCATGTGTATCCAAGCAGACAGTCAGTATATCAGCAGAAGCAGTGATATTCCAAGCGAGCACGTGAAGTCCAAGCAGACGAGTTCCAGAGAACGTGAATTCCAAGCAGAGGCAGTGATAATCCAAGCAGACACAGATCCAGAGAATATATCCAAGCAGAACAGTGATAGCCGGCACAAGTGTGTAATCACAGGGATGTCCAAGCAGACAGGGATATCCAAGCAGGACAGCAGTGATGATCCAAGCAGACGTATCAACGACATTGATATCCAAGCGAACGAGCAGTGGATCCAAGCAGACCGTGAATCACATCACAGTGATACCAAAGACGCGTGTACCAAGCAGAGCGTATCCCGGAGAGCTGCAGGATACCAGAGCAGATTCCACAACGTGGTTATCCAGAGCAGAGGCAGTGATTATCTCTAAGGCAGAACACAGTGGTATCCAAGCAGGGGCAGTGATATCCAAGCAGACACAGGGATTATCCGAAAGGCAGAGGCAGTGATTAATAGCAAGAACACAGTGATATTCGCCACGCAGAGCAGTGAGAGCCAAGCAAGGAGCACGAGTCGATGAGTCGCCAGCAGACACAGTGAGTATCCGGAGAGCAGAGGCCAGGTATCCAAGAGAGGCAGGTGATATCGCAAGCAGATCAAGAGTGGTAAATCCAAGGCGAGCAGGTGGGAGGTATCCGAGAGGAGGACACAGTGATTATTCCAAGCAGGAGGCAGTGAGTGATCCGATAGCAGACACAGTGATGATCCGAAGCAGACACGAGTGATATCCAAGCATGGAGGGCATGGTGTATAGTCCAAGCAGAACACAGGTGATATAAGCGACACAGTGATATCGAGAGGCAGAAGGCATGATATGTCCAAGCAGGGAGGGCAGTGATGATCCAAGCAGTACGAGCAGGTGGATATCGTGCAGTCAGACGAGTGAATATCTGCCAAGCAGGGCAGGATATCTCTGAAGCAAGGAGGCAGTGAGAGTCCCAAGCATGGGCACCAGTGATATCCAAGCAGACCAGTGAATTGATCGGCAATGCAGACACCATGGTGAGAGTCCAATGGCAGGACACGCAGTGATATGTGCCAAGAGCCAGTGATATCGCCAAGCAGAGGCAGTGATATCAAGGCGTGGAAACAGTGGGAGTAGTTGCGAGGGTTTCATCACGGCTTGGTTTCAGCTTCTCGATGCTGTTATAGGGGACATGCAATGATGATTTGGTGTTGTGTAGTGTCCCGGGTGAGGGCAAGACGTCGAAGTCAGTGAAAAGGACTGTGCTGTAGTGTGAAACCAGATTAATGTGTGTGTGTAATGCTAGAACTAATGTTGAATCTACGAACAATGGTGAAGGCTAGCCTGTAGGTGATGATATACGTGGTGATTTCCCTGTGTTCTCTGGTCTGTGTTAGGAGCTGGCTCAAACACTGAGCCCTCCGAGCGCGGCAGCCACAGACGAGAGAAAACCGAGAAGATGGCTCTGGGATGCCAATGAAAGTAGAGTCAGCCACGTGCGTCTCTTCTTCTCTTACTTAGACTACAATCAGGAAGATAGAGCACTAACGGGACTGTGTGTGTGTTTGAGCGCCAGGACTTGGCTCGAGTGGATGGTCGAACGAGTGTGAGAGAGAGGAGCAAGGAGACTCGAAGGAGAATCGGAGCGCAGTGAGCGAACGGCCAGTCGAGAACCTGGTAACAGTAAATGATCAGGATTGAGTATATCACATCAATTGTTGTTTGCTAAATTGTTCTGGGAAGAGTGCAATGCGTTCCCAAGAGGGGAGACAAGAGTACCGGTACTAAGTGCCTCCTGAACGCCCACACTGAACATGAGATTCAAGGCTGATATCTTAGTAACGACACCCGCTCCTTTTCCAGATTGAGCCTCCCGCTTGTACAGTGGGGCCCGCGCGGCATGTACGTTCCCACGAACACAACCCCTGCCCTAATGAGCCGTCCCCTTAACCCCACTGTCCTATGTTCCTCACACGAACCGGGCCCCTCCTATTACCGGGGCCCAGCCTTCCGAGTTACTGTCCTTAACTGCCATCCCATATCGTCCCATAGCCGGGGGTAGCCGATTGGCCTCCGATCCCCCGCTCGAGAGCCCTTAACCCCCGTCTCCATTATCGGGCCTTACCGACCCCTCCGCATTACGTCCGCTCCGCATTACCTTCCCTTGATCCCCTGCCGCATTAACCTGGTTCCCCGCTACTTGCCCATCGAGCCATGTTTCCCCCGTCCCCTCGCCTGGAAGAAGCCAGGCGCGCCTTTGAGAGCACGGGACGGGGCCCCAAGGGGGACGGAGAGGTTCCGCATGGTGCTATTGTTGAACACAGAAAAGACAGAAACAGGACAGTGAATGGGATCAAGGAAAGGCAGAACTGACTACAGGCTGGTTCCCAAACCGGGTGACTAACAGGCTGTTTTCCCAGACGGCCAGTGATACAGGCTGGTTCCCCAGACCCTGTGACTAAAACAGGCTGGTTCCCAGACCCTGTGACTACTGACTACAGGCTGGTTCCCGAGACCGGTGACTTTACTGACTACAGGCTGGTTCCCCAGACGCAGTGACTACAGGGCTGGGTTTCTGCCAGACCCGCGACTGCTAGCTGGTCCGAGACCTGAACTGACTGACAGGTCGGTTGCGCGCAGACCCAGGACTACTGACTATTCAGGGCTGTTTCCCAGACCCAGACTATTGAGTATAAAGCGCTGGCCCGAACCCAGGCTACTGACTAACGACAGAGCTCGATGTTCCAGACCGCGCAGTGAACTACTAGACCTACAGGTCCGTTTCCGCAAGAGCCCGACGTGAGTAGCGGACTACAGGCTGTTTCCCGACCCGAACTGACTATAGGCTGGTTTCCCAGACCCAGGGACTACAGGCTGGTTTCCCAGACCCAGGGACTACTGACTACAGGCTACTGACTACTACTGACTACTYACTAGCATGTGTGGCTTTCTCAGGCTTCATTATATGGACAGCATGTAAAACAACGTAGGAACTTCTTTATGTGTAAAATGACAGAATACACACTGTAAATGAACTTGTATGAACTTGTTTTGGGCGCAGACATATCTTCCTGTTTGACGGGGCTGTGATCGTCTGTAAGAGACGAGGAGACAACTATGAGATGAAGGATGTCATCGATCTCAACTACTTTAAGATKACCAACAACCCCACCCAGGATAGAGAGAGCAAGAAGGTCAGTCCGCCACAGCCAGGAGACATGCGCAGACCTTTGGAGGGGCATGTGCTCAAAGTGAAAAAAGCCTTCCCCCCCTCAACCCTCCTCCACAACAACAACAAAGTTTAGCCCAAATTCCTTGCATTCATAATTCTCTACTGTTCAAGGAAAATAGGGGAGGGCTATCAGCTGATCATAGCGACTGTAGAAAATGTAAATCAGCTAACTACTTTGTATTTAACCTTTATTTAACTAGGCAAGAACAAATTCTTATTTACAATGACGGCCTACCAAAAGACAAAAGGGGGCTGGGATTAAAAAATAAAATAAAAATATAGGACAAAACACACATCACGACACCACAACACTACATAAAGAGAGACCTAAAAACAACAACATAGCAAGGCAGCAACACAAGACAACACAGCATGGTAGCAAAACAACGTAGCAAAAACAACATAACAACAACATGGRAGCAYCACAACATGGCAGCAGCACAACATGGCAGCAGCACAAAACATGGTACAAACATTATTGGGCACAGATAGCAGCACAAAGGGCAACAAGGTATAGACAACAATACATCTGGAGAAACAGCTAGCTAACTGTTAGCTATGCTGTTGTAACAATTAAACTACTCTTTACCTGTGWTTGGAGTTTGTTCTGCTGCTAACATCTACATTGAAGGCCTACGAAAAAAAGGTTAAATTGAACCCTTTCCTGTCTCTGACCACGAGAGATGACCTACAACAACAAAAAGCAGCCAGTGTGCCACTACTGCCACTGCTGGTCTWGCTAGTTTGATGAGCAATTCTTTACAGTACAGAAGATAAGAAACTAAAAGTAATATAACAATTCTCTGGATAAAAAACAAATGCTACCAATGTCAGAGGGCTCTAGGGTTGCCTACCCTGTTGGCTTTCTATCTGTCTACCTGCCTGGCCTAACCRTAACACTTACCTTCACCAACAACCRTGACCAACAACCCCGTCCAGGATAGAGAGAGCAGTTGGCGAAAATGTTAATGATGATAATATAGGATGTTAATATAGGATGTTAATATACGGCGATGTCAAATCAAATCATGTTAATACAGGGTGATGTAAACCTCTACAGGATCGGTGTCCCGACCTCGGGACGGTTGAGCTAACGTAGGCTAATGCGATTAGCATGAGGTTATAAGTAACAAGATCATTTCCCAGGACGTAGACATACAGTGGTTCATCCTTTAAAAGTTGCAGTGTACTGCGGCGCAGCTTGCATGGTGCCGCAGAATTCTATGGCACGTTATTTAAGTGCCAACCACTGGTACCATTAATGCTAGTTAGTGCTAGTTTTACCACCAGAGGGCATCTTTGAGAAGCATTTTATAGCCTTCAATKGTGGCTGTATTAGAMAATTTAMAGAATGTAAGAGAATGAGAATGTAAGAACATAGTATATGGGACTGATTTTAAGAAGTGTTGCTTKATGAATTGYATTAATATTATGGTGTTTTTATTCCAAGAAAAKSYAAAKKCASWSMGMMTTTRSMTTAYGATGGAATGGAAAATATGGCGCTGTACAACSTGACAGTTGGGAGTACAGTACTGGGCTATTTAGCTAAAGAATCCCKGTGTCGTGCGGGCACGCYGGAGACCGGGGTTCAATTCCCCAACYGGGAGGAAGGAGTAGGTTATTCTTGTAAATAAGAATTTGTTCTTAACTGACTTGCCTAGTTAAATAAAGGTTACATTAGAGCATAACATTTATACACCCTAATTTTCTAATTCTAGTCTAACCAATACCCAAACAGAGATTCAGTGAAAATAAAAATCTCATTGATTTATCAAGACCAGTCCCCATGCTTGTCTCAGAGCAGRGCGAAACAGTGTTAAAATAGTTGTAGGCTTTTGCTTCAAATCCTATTGCTTCTATCTTCAATATGCTCTTTAAATAAATAAGACCTACACCACTTTTAACAGCACATTACTCAACACTAGTGAGACTCAAGTCACCTACGGTAGGGCTGCAGTATATCGAGAAATATAACGTGACTCTCCGCCAATAATTACATATAGAGGATTGGAGGATTCTACATTAAAACCAAAAGCCACCTCATGGGTCTCCCGGTGGCAGCCGGCACAGGTATCGAACCTGCATCTGTAGCAATGCATTTTGAACTGCAGGAGCCCCCATCCACAAAGTATCAAAATACAGAGAGGTGTTGGTATATTGTCCTGCTAACAGCCCATAATGGGCTGTTATAATACTGTACATTGTGTCCAGGTTAGGATAACCAAAACAATTATTTGTTTAAGACTATCAGAAAGAATGTTGTACTTATTTATTTTGATCCAAAGCCATGAATGTCACTCAGCTTTTTGTAGGTGCCYGCTGTATGACTGTGTCATCAACTTGATAATATATAACGATATTTTGGAGGTTATATKATTTTCAAAAATTATGAAAGAGAGTGATTGTAATCTGAATAAAGGCCAAAATAATATTTGTAAGGCCAAAACATTTATTTCTGTTTTTAGAGGGAGAGAAACACTGGGCCAATTGTGCGCCGCCCATAAAGGCCAAAATATACAGGAACGCTAACAAAAATAATTTGCAGAAACTCGTTATTGAAGACGGAGTCATCTATGATTCTCCTTATTATATTTGAAAAGAAGCTAAATATTTTAGACAGATGTTCTCTTTTCAGTCTCATCCTCTCACACTGAATGAAGATTACGGTAAGGAATTATTTCCAAATAATATAAAAAATTGAAAATTAACAAATGTACAGAAATATCAGTGTGAAGGCCAAATTACAGAGGAATAACTTTTTGAAGCTATTAAATCCTTTCAGTCTGGAAAACCCCCAGGGCTTGATAGCATACCGGTAGAGGTATATCAAGTCTTTTTTGATAMACTAAAAGCTCCATTGTTAGATTGTTTTAACCTCTCTGGTATAAGTGGGACGCTAATGTCCCACCTCGACAACAGCCAGTGAAATTGCAGGGCGCCAAATTCAAATCAACAGAAATCCCATAATTATAATTCCTCTAACATACAAGACTTATACACCATTTTATAGATCAACTTCTTGTTAATCCAACCACAGTGTCAGATTTCAAAAAGGCTTTARGGCAAAAGCACACCATGCGATTATGTTAGGTCAGCGCCTAGCCACGGAAAACCATACAGCCATTTTCCAACCAAGGAGGTGTCACAAAAGTCAGAAATAGCATTCAAATTAATCACTAACCTTTGATGATCTTCATCAGATGGCACTCCCAGGACTCCATGTTACACAATAAATGTTTATTTTGTTCGATAATGTCCATCTTTATGTCCAAAAACCTCCGTTTTGTTGGTGCGTTTAGTTCAGTAATCCAAAGGCACAAAGCACGCTCTCAACATCTAGACGAAAAGTAAAAAAGTACAGTAAAAGTTCGTAGAAACAATCAAACGATGTTTAAAATCAATCCTCAGGTTGTTTTTGTCATAAATAATCAATAATATTTCAACCGGACAAAAGCTTCGTCAATAGAAAAGGAGAAACAAGAAAGCGCGTTCTCGATCCACGCCGGTGGACTCATGTCTGGAAATTTCCACTGTCCACTTTTGAAAGTGCTGTATCTCCCTCATTTTTCGAAGTAAAAGCCTGAAACAATGCCGAAAGACTGGCCACATGTAGAAGAAGCCATAGAGATCGTGAACTGGGTCCTAAGTCTTTGTATGGTGGATAGGCTTTCAATGGAAAAACAGCCTTTCAAAAATTAGTACTTCCTGGATGGATTTTCCTCAGGTTTTCGCCTGCCATATCAGTTATGTTATATGCACAGACATTATTTTAACAGTTTGGAAACTTTAGAGCGTTTTCTATCCAAATCTACTAATTATATGCATATCCTAGCTTCTGGGCCCGAGTAGCAGGCAGTTTAATTTGGGCACGCTTTTCATCCAAAATTCGAATGCTGCCCCCTATCCCAGTGAAGTTTTAACCACTCCTAGAAAATGGTAGTCTGTCAGGTACTCAGCAGGAAGGTCTGATTTCTCTTTATTAAACAAGACCCAGATGGCAAATATAAAGATCCAGTCTATCTAAAAAACCTGGAGGCCCTTACACTTCAATGTTGTGATGCAAAAATACTATCGAAGTGCATAGCACTCTGAATTAAAAGGGTTTCACAAGGTATTGTTCTTCCTGATCAGACAGGTTTTTTACAAGGACGATACATTGGAGATATATATACGACCTACTAGAAAATATAAGAACATCATGAACTACTAAGAAGCCGGGACTGGTATTTATAGCAGGAGTTTAATATAGGAGATGTTATTTCAGGGGATGTTAATATAGGATTGTTAAGTATAGGGGGTGGGGTTATATTCAGGGATGTTATATAGGATGTTAATATATGGATGTTTAATATATAGGGGGTGTTAATATAGGGGATGTTAAACCTTTCTAGGACACACGAACCCCCACAACATTCCGCTGAAAAGGCAGTGCAAGGAAATTCAAAAATATATTTTTTAAATATGTAGCTTTCACACATTAACAGTCCAATACAGCAAATGAAATAAACATCTTGTTAATCTACCCATCGTGTCCGATTAAAAAAACCTTTTCCCGCCAAACACACTATGATTATGTTAGATTCACAACCAAGTTTCAAAAAACACACAGCCATTTTCCCAGCCAAGATAGGAGTCACAAATCAGAAATAGATAAAATTACCACTAACCTTTGATGATCTTCATCAGATGACACTCATAGGACATCATGTTACACAATACATGTATTTTTTGTTCGATAATGTGCATATCTATATCCCAAAATCTTAGTTTACATTGGCGCCATTGTTCAGAATGCCTCCAAATATCTGGAGAATATTGCAGAGAGCCAATTCAAATAACATAAATACTCATCATAAACTTTGATGAAAAGATACATGTTTCACATATAATTAAAGATACACTGGTTCTTAATGCAACCGCTGTGTCAGATTTCAAAAAAACTTTACGGAAAAAGCACACCATGCAATAATCTGAGACGGCGCTCAGATAAAAACTAAATTTCTCACCATGTTGCAAGTCAACAGAAATACAAAATTACATCATAATATATCCTTACCTTTGATAATCTTCATCTCAAGATTGCACTCCCGGAATCCTAGTTCGACAATAATTGTTGTTTTGTTCGATAAGTCAGATATTTGTCAATAGCTACTTTTGCTAGCGCGTTTAGTCACCATATCCAAACGCTCGTGCAAGTCATGCATAACGTCGACGAAATCTCAAAAGTTATATCACAGGTCGATAAACTTGTCAAAGTAAGTAGAGAATCAATCTTCAGGATGTTGTTATCATATATACCAATAACGTTCCAACCGGAGCATTCCTTCGTGTCTGTATAAGTTATGGAACGCAAGGCGATATCATGTGGAATGCGCATGACCAGGAACTGGCATCTGCCAGACCACTGACTCATTCCCCTCTCATCCGGCCCCACAACACAGTATAAACTTCATTCAACGTTCTACCGACTGTTGACATCTAGTGGAAGGCGTAGGAAGTGCAAACAAATCCATATCTTCCTGGGATTTGAATAGGCGATGAGTTGAAAAACAACCAGATGTTAATGTAGGATTATAATATAAGAAATTAATATAGGGTGTGTTAATATAGGGGGTGTTAATATCGGATGATAATATAAGGGGATGTTAATTAGGATGATAATATAGGATGTTAATAAAGGTGGATGTTAATATAGGGGATGTTAATATCGGATGATAATTGGAGGGATGTTAATATAGGGTGTGTTATATAGGGGGTGTTAATATAGGATGTTAATAAAGGTGGATGTTAATATAGGGGATGTTAATATTGGATGATAATATAAGGGGATGTTAATATAGGATGATAATATAAGGGGATGTTAATATAGGATGATAATATAAGGGGGTGTTATATAGGATGATAATATAAGGGGGTGTTATTAGGATGATAATATAAGGGGATGTTAATATGGATGATAATATAAGGGGGTGTTAATATAGGAGATAATATAGGGGATGTTAATATAGGATGATAATATAAGGGGATGTTAATATCGGATGATAATATAAGGGATGTTAATATAGGATGATAATATAAGGGGGTGTTAATATAGGATGAATATATAAGGGGTGGTTAATATAGGATGATAATATAAGGGATGTTAATATAGGATGATAATATAAGGGGGTGTTAATATAGGATGATAATATAAGGGGATGTTAATATAGGATGATAATATAAGGGGATGTTAATATCGATGATAATATAAGGGGATGTTACTATCGGATGATAATATAAGGGGGTGTTAATATAGGATGATAATATAAGGATGTTAATATCGGATGATAATATAAGGGGATGTTACTATCGGATGATAATATAAGGGATGTTAATATAGGATGATAATATAAGGGGATGTTAATATAGGATGATAATATAGGATGATAAACTGTCTGGGAGGTATGAGTATTGTAGATAAAAGTGCATAATTGGCGTACATTATGTCATAAATATAGAAGATATTGAGTTTCTTAATGTAGCTAGGTAATTAGAGGAGGTGGCTAGTCTTGCATATTTATGATGTATAATTTGTGTAGGTAGAAGGCATATGTTCTGGCCTGACAATATTACAGTAAATTAGATATTTGTAAATTAATTTATGGTATTGAGTTAGGAAGCAAGCCTGATCAACCTAACACCCCATCTTTCTGATGATACCAACAGATTTCATAATTTTGCTACAGACAAATTGAATATGATCCTTTTCAGAGGAATCTAAAAACTATTATTGCGCACAGAGTGAGTCATGTAACTTATTATGTGAATTACTAAGCACATATTTAGTCGTTCTATAACTTATTTAGTCTTGCTATAACAAAGGGGTTGAATACTTATTGACTCAAGACATTTCAGATTTCCATATTTAATGTTTTTMTWMTTYTTTWTTTWWWATAAAAAACATAATTCCGCTTTGACATTATCGGCCAGTGACCCCCCCAAAATCGACATTTTATCCATTTAAAATTAATTATTTAACAACAAAATGTGTAAAAAGTCAAAGGGTGTGAATACTTTCTGAAGGCTCTGTATGTGTGTGTTTGTGTGTGAGAGAGAGAGAGAGACAGAGCGATAGAGACAGAGAGTGTGTGTAACTTTGCCATTCACTCCCTGTCTTCCTCTCTCCCTCCTCAGTGGTTCTATGGTTTCTACCTGACCCATCAGCAAGGGCAGAGCGGCTTTGAGTTCTTCTTCAAGACCAAGGAGCTGAAGAAGAAGTGGCTGGACCAGTTTGACATGGCAATGTGAGCTGGGCTACGTCTGTACTCTGTTGTCTGTGAAGTGTCATGGCGGTCCTGTGTCTCTCAGTTCGTAGACACGAGTGGTGCGTTCAGCTCCATTGAATGTTTGCTACATTCCAGAACGGTTTGCACTGAACGACACGTTTCGCCCAAAATTGTTCTTGTACATTCCTGAACAGACTTTGAGGTACATTTACGCTGTTTGGTAGGTGTGGCAGGGTGTGGCTTGAAGCAACAAGTGATGTATTTAAAGGGCAACGGTGCATTTTGAGCCCACAACCAAACCCCTCCCTGTCTTTCAACTGGTCGTTCTGTGCAGCACCTTTTCTTTTAATTYAACGTTCAACTACGTTTAAAAAAAATACTGAATGTGGCTTGGTATTGTGGGTTTGATTCCTGCTGTGGCCACCCATATGAAAAATGTACACTCGCATGATTGTAGTGAATAAAATGATTTGTTAACTCAGCCAGGTCGCTCAAGATCCACTGCGAAATAAGACGTCCGACTAGGTAAACAGGACGTCAGGAGATTACTTAAAACCCGGGCCACTAGGGGCAATGGTGAGCACTATTACCATCACGTAGACTTGGGTTTTACTAGGGCGTTGTGGATGGTGAATGGGCGTAAACCGTGAGCTCTGGCTCCGAGGCTATGGCATTCAATCTCAGTGCAGGGCAATTATGTTTTGTTGTTTTTGTTTGAACCCTGTCCTAAATCTTAACCGTTAACTTTACCATTTGGAATTAATACCTTGACTTAACCTTTGAAATTTGACCTTTTTATGGACAAATGTCTGATTCTGCACTGTGAGAGCTTGTTGGCTAAATGGCATATACAGTTCATTCAGAAAGGTTTCATACCCCTTGACTTATTCCACATTTATTTGTGTTACAGCCTCAATTCAAAATTGATTACATAATTTTTTCTCTCTCACCCATGTACACACAATACCCCATAATGACAAAGTGAAAACATGTTTTTTTTGAAATGTTGGCAAATTTATTGAAATTGAAATAGTATTCAAACCCCTGACTCAGTACTTTGTAGACCTTTGACAGCCATTACAGCATTGAGTCTTTCTGGGTAAGTCTTTCCACACCTGGATTGTACAACATTTTGCCCATTATTCTTTTCTAAATTCTTCAAGCTCTGTCAAATTGGTTGTTGATCATTGCTAGACAACCATTTTCAGGTCTTGTCATAGATAAAATCTATGTCTTGTCATAGATTTTCAAGTAGATTAAAGTCAAAACTGTAACTAGGCCACTCAGGAACATTCACTGTCTTTTTGGGCTCCCGAGTGGCGCAGTGGTCTAAGGCACTGCATCTCAGTGCTAGAGGCGTCACTACAGACCCTGGTTCGATTCTAGGCTGTATCACAACCGGRGATGATTGGGAGTCCTATAGGGCGGTGCACAWTTGGCCCAGCGTTTTCCGGGTTAGGGTTTGACTGACTTACCTAGTTAAATAAAGGTAAAATAAACTTGGTAAACAATGTGTAGATTTGGCCTTGTATTTTAGGTTATTGTCTTGCTGAAGGTGAATTAATCTCCCAGTGTCTGGTGGAAAGCAGACTGAAACAGGTTTTCCTCTAGGCTTTTTCCTGTGCTTAGCTCCATTCAGTACATTTTTTATCCTGAAAAACTCCAGTGTCCTTAACGATTACAAGCATCCCCTAACAGATGCAGCTACCACTATGCTTGAAAATATGGAAAGTGGTACTCAGTAATGTGTTGTATTTGCCCCAAACATAGCACTTTGTATTCAGGACAAAAAGTTAATTGCTTTGCCACTTTCTTTCAGTATTACTTTAGTGCCTTGTTGCAAAAGGTGCATGTTTTTGATATTTTTTTTCTGTAAGCTTCCTTTTTTTTCTCTCTGTCAATTTAAGCGTAATTAACATGTTGTTTATCCTTCCTCAGTTTTATTCTATCGCAGCCATAACATTTTGTTAAACCGTTTTAATTGGCATCATGGTGAAATCCCTGAGTGCTTTTCATCCTCTCTGGCACTGAGTTAGGAAGGACGTCTGTATCTTTGGGTGCATTTGATACGAGCCAAAGTGTAATTAATAACTTCACAATGCTCAAAGGGATATTCAATGTCTGCTAAAAAAATATATAATGTTTCTACCAATAGGTGCTGTTCTTGAGAGCATTGGAAAACCTCCCTGGTCTTTGTGGTTGAATCTGTGTTTGAAATTCATTGCTTTGAGGGACCTTAATTAATTGTATCTACAGAGATGAAGTAGTCATTCACAAATCATGTTAAACACTATTATTGCACTCAGAGTGAGTCCATGAAACGTATTATGTGACTCGTTAACACATGTTTACCCCTGAACTTACTTGATTTAGGCTAGACATAACAAAAGGGTTGAATATTATTGACTCAAGAATTTCAGCTTAGATTTTTATTAATTTGATAAAATGTCCAAAAAAACATAATTCCACTTTGACGTTATCGGGTATTGTGTATTAGTCCAGTGACAAAAAATCTCAACAACAAAATATGGAAAGAGTGTACTTTCTGAAGGACCTGTACAGTGTGTTTCCAAGACAACGAGACAACGAGACGTGGGGACTCTGTTTGTCAAATTTCAACTCCAATTAAAGAGCCACACACACACACACACACACACACACACACACACACACACACACACACACACACACACACACACACACACACACACACACACACACACACACACACACAACCATCCTCTGACAACAGTCATACTTTTGATAACCTGCTGGAAATCTGAGTACAATTCTGCTTGAAAGTATCTCTTTCAACTTGTAGGTCACTACTTGTAGGTCACTACAAGGACTAAAGTGAGTCCAAGAGTTGTTTTAACCTTTGCTTAAGTTTGAAGTCTCACTCATATTGTGAAGAAAATGTACAGTGCCAGTCAAGTTTTGGACACACCTACTCAATCCAGGGTTTTTCTTTATTTTTTACTATTTTCTACATTTTAGAATAATAGTGAAGACATAAAAACTATGAAATAACACACATGGAATCATGTTGTAACCAAAAAAGTGTTAAACAATTCAAAATATATTTTATATTGTAGAATCTTCAAAGTAGCTGTCACGTTCTGACCATAGTTCTTGTGTGTTTTGCTTGTTTTAGTGTTGGTCAGGACGTGAGCTCGGTGGGCATTCTGTTGTGTGTCTAGTTTGTCTGTTTCTATGTTTGGCCTAATATGGTTCTCAATCAGAGGCAGGTGTTTTGTGTTGGGGTTTGTGGGTGGTTGTTTCCTGTCTCTGTGTTTTCTCTGCACCAGCTAGGACTGTATCGGTTTGCCACATTTTGTTATTTTTGTATTGTTGTAGTGTTCACAGTTCGTATTATTAAATATGTTGAGCACCAACTACGCTGCGTCTTGGTCCGATCCCTGCTACACCTCCTCTTCAGACGAAGAGGAGGAAGGCTGCCATTACAGTAGCCACCCTTTGCCTTGATGACAGCTTTGCACAGTCTTGGCATTCTCTCAACCAGCTTCACCTGGAATGCTTTTCCAACAGTCTTGAAGGAGTTCCCACATATGCTGAGCACTTGTTGGCTGCATTTCCTGCACTCTGCTGTCCAATTCATCCCAAACCAACTCCATTTGGTTGAGGTCGGGTGATTGTGGAGACCAGGTCATCTGATGCAGCACTCCATCACTCTCCTTGGTCAAATAGCCCTTACACAGTCTGGAGATGTGTTGGGTCATTGTCCTATTGCGCAAACCAGATGGGAAATGTATCGCTGCAGAATGCTGTGGTAGACATGCTGGTTAAGTGTGCCCTGAGTTCTAAATATATCACTGACAGTGTCACCAGCAAAGCACCCCCACACCATCACACTTCCTCCTCCATGCTTGACGGTRGGACAACACATGCAGAGATCATCCGTTCAACTACTCTGCGTTTTACAAAGACGCGGTGGTTGGAACCAAAAATCTGAAATTTGGACTCATCAYACCAAAGGACAGATTTCCACCGGTCTAATGTCCATTGCTCATGTTTCTTGGCCCAAGCAAGTCTCTTCTTATAATTGGTGTCCTTTAGTAGTGGTTTCTTTGAAACAATTCAAACATGAAGGCCTGATTCACACAGTCTCCTCTGAACAGTTGATGTTGAGATGTGTCTGTTACTTGAACTCTGTGAAGCGTTTATTTGGGCAGCAAATMAACTTATCCTCTGCAGCAGAGTTAACTCACGGTCTTCRTTTCCTGTGGTGGTCCTCATGAGAGCCAGTTTCATCATAGCGCTTGATGGTTTTTGCGACTGCACTTGAAGAAACTTTCAAAGTTCTTGACATTTTTCGTATTGACTGACCTTCATCTCTTAAAGTAATTTTTGCTTATTTGAGTTGTTCTTGCCATAATATGGACTTGGTTTTTTACCGAAAAGGGCMATCTTCTGTATTCCACCCTACAAAACAAGGGAACAAGGRGAGGCCCAGATGCAGACACAGGAGGCAGATGGTTTGAGTCTTTGATATTTATTAATCAATCCAAAAGGGTAAGGCAAGAGTGGTCGTGGACACTCAAAAGGTCAAAACCAGTTAATTCCAGGCTCGAGGTCAGGGCAGGCAGAATGGTCAGGCAGGTGGGTACGGAGTCCAGAAAACAGGCAAGAGTCAAAACCGGGAAGACTAGTAAAAAGAGAATAGAAGCAGGAGTACTGGAAAACATGCTGGTTGACTTGAAAGACATACAAGACGAACTGGCACAGAGAGACAGGAAACACAGGGATATATACACTGGAGAAAATAAGCAACACCTGGAGGGGGTGGAGACAATCACAGGGACAGGTGAAACAGATCAGGGTGTGACACTACCTTGTCACAACAACACTGATTGGCTAAAATGCATTAAGCAGGAAAGAAATTCCACAAATTAACTTTTAACAAGGCACACCTGTTAATTGAAGTGCATTCCAGGTGACTACCTCATGAAACTGGTTGAGAGAATGRCATGGGTGTTTAAATCTGTCATCAAGGCAAAGGGTGGCTACTTTAAACAATCTCAAATATATTTTGATTTGTTTAACACTTTTTTTGGTTACAACATGATTCCATYTGTGTTATTCCATAGTTTTYATGTCGTCACTYTTATTCAAAATGTAGAAAATAGTAAAAATAAAGAAAAACCCTMGAATAAGTAGGTGTCRYAACTTTTAACTGGTGCTGTGTGCATTTTGTCACTACGACAACATTTTATTTCTATCATAGCGCACTTTGGGGCGACAGTTATGGGTGTCCATTCTAATCGTACAATTTGACCCGTCTTTATAAATGGCTGTCTTGGTGAAATCGATTGAGGAAGTGTTGTTTCAATCCAGGGCCCTGGAGTTTATTTATGGCAGAATTGAAGAGATGGAGAGGAGGAATTATTTTGATTTGGAGAGAGGGAAGTGAAACTCACTTACTGCTGAGTACCCATAATGCTTTTCCACTTAGACATCTACCTCTGCAGAG
>NW_019944815.1:54743-60492 GCF_002910315.2 Salvelinus sp. IW2-2015 | reverse complement strand
TGGTTCTCCTTGTATTGTAAGATATGTGCACTCGCTCGGATCATCAGTAGGTTGTGGTGTTATATTGATGTCTGTTTACTGTCATCCTCTTGTAGGATTGAGTTAAGTGGTTCGTCAATAATGTGTTGTTCATTGTAGTATACTGGTATAGTCTAGCGTAGTTGTTAGCTTCAACATACTAGTAATGTGTTGTCTGTTGTAGATTCAGTAAGTAGTGGTGTAAGTAATGTGTTGTACTCTTGTACTCGAGTATGTAGTTTCCGGTGGACGTTAGTGGTGTCAGTAATCGTGTTGTATTGCCTTAGCTCATTGCTTACAGTGTAGAGGTGTACTAGTTCATACTACTCGCTTCGTTGTTTTTGTAGATATGTAGTGGTTTGTCCAAGTAGTGGTGTATAATGTGTTGTACTTGAGGATATGTTACGGTGGTAGAGTAGTCTCTGTCGATAGTTACACATTAAGTCTGGTCGATTCTATGCTATTCTGTTGTGATCTCACGTTGCTAGCTTCATCAGCGTGGTGAAGTGTAGTGGTGGTTACCAGTCTTAATTGTGTTTTGTCTCCTTCGCATTGTAGTCCACTATGTAGTTGCGCTCTAGAATGCACTTAGGTTCCGTTGGCTATCGTATAATGTGTTGTTCTTGTAGATAGTGTATGTGTGGTTTACATACACTGTGTTGTTTGGTAGATCCTGTTACGTGGTGTATAATTGTTTGCCGTTTTGTACTTCGTTCAGTTATAGTTGTACGTTGTCCATGCGCTTCCGTCGTTATCCATAACGTGTTGTATTGGTCTAGATATCTGCTGTCGGATATGACTGTAGTCTGGTGTTTAATGTCGCTTGTTAAGTTGTAGATATGTCTAGTGGTGGCTGGTAGTGTGTTCGTCATCCTAATAATCCGTCGGTGGTTTGCCTATTGTAGATATCTTGTAGCTCATCGAGTCAGAGTATTAGTGTTGTAACTGTTCGAATATCTCGCTGTTCGTTTCTCGTATATCGTAGACTTTACTCGTCGTAGTGGTCAGTTAATTAATCGTACTGAGTCTTGGTGTATCTGTAATAGATTACTCGGTTAGTTCGGGTTAGAGTAGTGGTGTAATAATTCGTGTTGGTAATTTAGTCGTAGTGGTATCGAGTTAGTGGGTGTCCAAAATTAATCAGATGCTTATAGTTAGTCATTTTTGTACGATTCTTGGTTTGTTGCGACTTAGAGTAGTCCAGTGGTGTAATCATGTGTTTGCGTTTAGATTGTTGTGGTAGAGTAGTGGTGTATCGTACTATGTCGTTTGGTATTGGTAGATATCTGATTTAGTGGTAGACTCGTGTTCACGTCGGTGTAGTAATGTATTGTATTGTAGATTCATATATGTGCCGTTATGATACTATAGTTGTTGTTGTACTGTTGTAGGATGTTGATGTGAGTGGTGTTATTCTCGGAGCTCACGTTGCGGTTTTCGTACATAATGTTCGTTTATATCGTCCTGCGTAGTCACTAGTTATGGTAGCTTGTCTGTAGACGTGTCGGTTCTGTTCCATATCGTTCGTGGTTTCTGTACTTGTATATATGTGTGGTAGATCGTAGTGGCTGATCAATCAATTAGTGTCTGTCAGTTCTGTATTGTAGATATGTCTTAGTCCAGGCGGTTAGAGTTAGCTGGTTCCCGCGGCGTACCATATCCAATATGTTGTCTACGTTAAGTCTGTCATCTTTCGGTCTAGATGTATTCGCTAGTGGTGAGAGTAGTGGTGTAATAAATGTGTTGTTTGTGATATGTAGTGGGTGAGTAGTGGTGTATACATTTGTGTTGTCACATGTGTAACTTAGATGTACTGTCGTCGGTATGCCAGTAGTGAGTGTCGTTCGCCGTATATAATGTGTTGTATTGTATATATGTGTTGTGGTTTCGACATGTAGTGGCACTGTGATGTAACGTATAATATGTTCGTTGTAGTCTTTCGTTATTATCGCTAGTGGTAGAGCTAGTGGGTGTAATCTACAATTCACTAGTCTGCCATCGGTGCCTTGCTGTTATTCCGCCTTGTAGATATGTGTTGGTGAGAGTAGGTGCTGTGCAGTCATATATCACTAGTGTGGTTGTTCTGTCACTTTCGGTATGACTATGTATCGGGTTCCCGTAGAGTAGTGGTGTAATATTGTTATCATGTATAATTGTAGTGGTAGAGTAGTGGCTGTTACCATATCATCATCACTAGTGTGTTGTATTGGTAGATGATAGTGGTAAATAGTGGTTTCTGTAGTACTGTAGTGTCAATACTGGTACCGTATGGGGTGTTGTATTTTAGATTGTAGTGGTAGAGTAGTTTATAATGTGGGTAGAGTAGTGGTGTATAATGTGTTGATATTGTATATTGTATGATTAAGTGGTTAGAGTAGTGGTGTATAATGTGTTGTATTGTGAATTGTGATAGTAGTTGGTAGAGTATGTTGGTGTAATATTAATGTGTTGTATTGTTATATGTGTTGGTGGTGTGAGTAGTGTGGTGTATATAATAGTGTTGTATTGTAGATATGTAGTGGTAGAGTAGTGGTGTAATAATGTGTTGGTATTGTAGATATGTAGTGGTAGAGTAGTGGTGTAATAATGTGTTTAAATTGTGTAGTATGTAGTGGTAGAGTAGTGGTGTATAATGTGTTGTTTTGTTAATATTATATGTAGTGGTAGATTGTAGTGGTGTAATATATGTGTTGTAATTGTAGTATATGTGTAGTGGTAAGAGTAGTAGTGGTGTTTTATATATGTGTTGTATTTGTAGATATGTAGTTGGGTGTTAATATGTGTTTGTATTGTAGATATGTAGTGTTGTGTTATAATGTGTTGTATGTATGATATGTATGGTGAGTAGTGGTGTAATAATGTGTTGTATTTGTAGATATGTAGTGGTAGAGTAGTGGTGTTAATAATTGGTGTTGTATTGTTAGATATGTAGTGGTAGACGTAGTGTCGTAATAATGTGTTGTATTGTGATATGTGTGGTGGAGTAAGTGGTGTAATAATGTGTTGTATTGTAGATATGTAGTGGTAGAGTAGTGGTGTAATAATGTGTTGTATTGTAGATTGTAGTCGGTGGAGTAGTGGTGTAATAATGTGTTTATTGTAGATATGTAGTGGTTGTTAATAATGTGTTGGTATTTGTAGATATGTAGTGGTGTAATATCTGGTGTTGTACATTTGTAGATATGTAGTGGTATGAGTTAGTGGTGTATATATGTGTTGTAATTGTAGATATTAGTGGTGAGTAGTGGTGTAATAATGTGTTGTATATTGTAGATATGTATGTGGTGGTAATAATGTGTTGTATTGTAGATATGTAGTGGTAGAGTAGTGGTGTAATAATGTGTTGTATTGTAGATATGTAGTGGTAGAGTAGGGGTGTAGTATATGTATTGTATTGTAATATATAGTGGTGTAATAATGTGTTGTATTGTAGATATGTTAGTGGTAGAGTAGTGGTGTATAATGTGTTGTATTGTAGTGGAATAATGGTTATTGTGTTTGTGGAGGTAGTGGGTGTAATTGTGTTGTATTGTCAGAATATGTGTGGTGAGTAGTGGTGTACGAAGAATAGACAGTTGCGTTTGTAGTGGTGAATCAGTGTAAAAGGACATCAGTTTTGTAGCGGTTGGACAGTGTGATTGGGTAAAAGGACAAGTCGGTTGTAGCGTGAACAGTGTGATTGGGTAAAGGACGTCAGGTTGTAGCGGTGGACGAGTGTGATTGGGTCAAAGGACAGTCAGTTGTGTAGTGGTAAACCAGTGTGATTGGGTAAAAAGGACAGTCAGTTGTAGCGGTGAACAGTGTGATTGGGGTAAAAGGACAGTCAGTTTGTAGCGGTGAACAGTGTGATTGGGTAAAAGGACAGTCAGTTTGTAGCGGCGAACAGTGTGATTGGGTAAAAGGACTGTCAGTTTGGAGCGGTGAGCAGTGTGATTGGGTAAAAGGACAGTCAGTTTGGAGCAGTGAGCAGCGTGATTGGGTAAAATGACAGTCAGTTTGGAGCAGTGAGCAGCGTGATTGGGTAAAAGGACAGTCAGTTTGGAGCGGTTAAATGTAGTGCACTATATAGGGCATAGGGTGCCATTACAGACACACAGTTGAGACTGGTTTGATTGAGCGCGTGTGAGGGAGAGCTGGGAGCCAAGAAGACAGGAAGACTGGAGGACTGAGGACAGTACAGAGGTCATGACATTTATTCAAGGCATACTACAATTAAAGTTGCTTTAGGAAAAAAGTAAAAAGGGATTCTGGTGTAATAATTATAATAATAAGGATTATGATAATCATAGTAATAATCAATTCAAAAACATGAATGAAATGTTTGTATATAAAATACAGAAACTCCATTCAACCATGCACCACAAAAATCTGAAAATATGTTTCTTTAATAGTTTAATCTATTTGCATTTTAATTACATCAACCCATAAGAAACCTGTTGTTTCTCACCTCAAACCTTCCATCCCCACGACGGCACACACACTGCTTTACAAATCAAACTTGGTGTTATATCAAAATACACAAGACAAGTTGTTTTTTCATGTGCTCATCATCTTCAAATACCAACAACAACAAAAAGCATTCATGTCTTGTTGTTGTTTGTAGATATCTTGGCCTTATTAACCTTTTTTTGGCCAGACTAGAAAAAAAGGACCATGTTTGATTACAGCATTTGTTGTTTATTTTGGTAGTGAAACATTGAACTATTGGCTTTAATCTCCATTCAGTCTGTATCGCTGAAACGTTCAAATTAAAAGGTCATTTTCTGATTGAGCCGACACAGGCGACACGTTTACCGCGATGGCAGTCTCCGCTAACGCTAACGCGGGAACATTGACATTTAAACGAAATCACCATGTTAAGGCTGAACTTCCGCGATACGGATTGAATAGAAAACCCAGGTCTGTTATCAAGACGTGCCCGTGATGAGACAAAAAAACAGAATGTAATCAGATCAGAAGAGATATTACTACGTCCCAAAAGAAACCCCTATCACCTAAAGATAGCACTCATTTGTAAAAGTATATAGGGCATAGGGTCCCATTTGGGATGCAGACTGACTGGGTGCTGTGCAAATATATGCCTCTTTTAAAATGTATCATCTCTCCCTTTAATAATAATGTAACAGGAAATCAATTGAACTTCTTAATTGTCTCCCATATAATTCAGTGATTTTAAAGTAATGCTAAAATGTTTTTTTTATATATTCTTTTTAAATTAGGAAACACTTGAAACATTCATTAGAATCTCTGAGGCTGGACGCAAAGCGCCACGTGAAAGACTCGAGTCCGGGTCCAGCGAAGGTCGCTACTCTGCCATTAGGACAGTTAGTTCTAATAGAGGAATCAATTCCTTTGGTTTCAGTGCTAAAGGTACATTTTTTTTTGCGTTTTGCTATGTGGGTAAATGGGCAAGCCTGGTATCCAACCTAATTTCATTACATTTCTGTTGTGAGCACAGCGTTCAGTCTGGTTGAACCAGGCTAGGAATGGACTCCATTAATATGGAGATAGAAATCTATCAAAATGTTGTAAATTAATGATATTTTGACTGAAATGTATGTTCACACCTTAACTCCTTTTTTTGATGGAAGCAACGATCTCGTCTTGAGCAATGACGGACTTTTATATTTAAACAGTAGTGATGGAGGAGGGAACGAGGAGATGACAGACTAGTGATGGAGGAGGGAACGAGGAGATGACAGACTAGTGATGGAGGAGGGAACGAGGAGAT
>NW_019944815.1:47744-54377 GCF_002910315.2 Salvelinus sp. IW2-2015 | reverse complement strand
AGAACTAGTGATGGAGGAGGGAACGAGGAGATGACGGACTAGTGATGGAGGGAACGAGGAGATGACAGACTAGTGATGGAGGAGGGAACCGAGGATATGACAGACTAGTGATGGAGGAGAGAACGAGGAGATGACAGACTAGTGATGGAGGAGGGAACGAGGAGATGACAGACTAGTGATGAGGAGGGAACGAGGAGATGACAGACTAGTGATGGAGGAGGAACGAGGAGATGACGGACTAGTATGGAGGAGGGAACGAGGAGATGACGGACTAGTGATGGAGGAGGGAACGAGGAGATGACAGAGATAGTGATGGAGGAGGAACGAGAGAATGACAGACTAGTGATGGAGGAGGGAACGAGGAGATGACAGACTAGTGATGGAGGAGGGAACGAGGAGGTGACAGACTAGTGATGGAGGAGGGAACGAGGAGATGGCGGACTAGTGATGGAGGAGGGAACGAGGAGATGACGGACTAGTGATGGAGGAGGAACGAGGAGATGACGGACTAGTGATGGAGGAGGGAACGAGGAGATGACGGACTAGTGATGGAGGAGGGAACGAGAGATGACGGACTAGTGATGGAGGGAACGAGGAGATGACAGACTAGTGATGGAGGAGGGAACGAGGAGATGACAGACTAGTGATGGAGGGAACAAGGAGATGACAGACTTCTAATTTAAACAGTAGTGATGGAGGAGGGAACGAGGAGATGAATAACAGATCAATGAAAGGCACATCAACTTTGGTCCGGTTTGGTTTCTGTTGTTTGTGACGATTCAGTATAAAAACTAAAAACATGAGGATTTTAGTGTCTCAGCCCGTTTTGATAATGTAAAATGTTAGGTCACAATTGGAAAAGAAGGCATAAAGTCTTTCATCATGGCTGAACTATGCTGCCTGAGTTAAGACGTGACTTGGTCTGCCTCCCAAATGGTCCCCTATTCCCTATCTAGTGCACTACTTTAGACCAGTGGCCCTACATAGGGAACAGGGTGGCATTTGGGATGCAAACCTTGTAACTATTCAGTCGGGACAGAGATGTAGAGAACGCTGTGTGGTTTCGATCTGAAGGTTAGAGAGACATAAAACATTCAGACATTCTAGAATAATCCGCTTTTCATGATGATACAAAAGGTTTAGAGTCATGTCTGGCTTCTTTCCTGTTCAGAAATTGAAAAAAAAAAAAAAACGTTTTCAATAACATCGCTTTTAGACGTGAGAGAATCAATCCACCGAAAGATACGTATCATGAAGACCATGACCAAGGCAGCTCGTTAGCTCTGTTCCAGGGCGTCACGTGGCGCTCAGCATCAGCAAACCTCACTTAAACGCCCTGGACCAGAGCTAAACTAAAGGGTGAACGTCTACTGCATAAATAACCAAGATGGTGGTTTATGAAGTTCACAGTCTGAACCAGCCCTCAGACACCACAGTCCTATTCCCAGCATACTATTCCCTGCATACTATTCCCTGCATACTATTCCCTACTATTTTTGATGCACCCAAACAGCATTGGGCCGAGGTCAGAAGTAATGCACTATATAGGAAATAGGTTGCTATTGACGACGCATCCCCTGGTCCCGTGTGGCTCAGTTGGTAGAGCATGGCGCTTGCAACGCCAGGGTTGTGGGTTCATTCCCCACGGGGGGACCAGGATGAATATGTATGAACTTTCCAATCGTAAGTCGCTCTGGATAAGAGCGTCTGCTAAATGACTTAAAATGTAAATGTAAATGTAAAATGTAAACGCATCCTCAGGGGCGTTCGGCCAAACTGTTGTGAAAAACAGTGACAGACAAACATTACCAGTTTTGACCTTTTTTAAAGAAAAATATTCTAATTAAACACACGTCATCACTGCAGATCAAATGAAAAATACCCTCAAAAGAATCATACGAGAAACAAGTCGAATAAGATTACAGCTAAAAAAACAAAACAAGATGGGAGATTTTCTAAACAGCTTCACTCAAAAAACAGCAAAATGGAGGAAAACCTGAAATGACCTGAGAGGGTGTTGTGGGCCTCAACATCAGATAATGAACCGAGGTAACGTACGTATCACATAGAATAACATTATACCCTACGTTACTGACGTACATAGCCTATCTATCCAGGTGGATTTTACAATGAACTGACAACCAGTCAACAGCAGTGCACTATATAGGGAATAGGGTACCATTTGGTATCCAAGCATCTTCCAGTCATTGAGTGAAACACTACCACTGATTGTCCCTCAATGTGTATTGTGTAATCAGCTCACTACAAACATACTATAAGAACAGTTCACTTCTACTGTAGAAACTGGCTTCACTTCTACTGTAGAAACTGGCTTCACTTCTACTGTTGAAACAGATTTCACTTCTACTGTAGGAAACTGGCTTCACTTCTACTGTTGAAACTTCACTTCTACTGGTAAGAAACTGGCTTCACTTCTACTGTAGAAACTGGCTTCACTTTTACTGTAGGAACTGGCTTCACTTCTACTGTAGAAACTGGCTCCCTTCTACTGTAGAAACTGGCTTCACTTCTACTTGTAGAAACTGGCTTCACTTCTACTGTAGAAACTAGCTTCACTTCTACTGTAGAAACTGGCTTCACTTCTACTGTAGAAACTGGCTTCACTTTTACTGTAGAAACCTAAGCCCTTTTTTTTTTTGGACCTCACCGGATTTGTTAAGCAAGTCAGTATTTTCTTCAATAGATTGTAAAGAAAAATGTAAAAAATAAAAATACCACCGAGGTCCATTTGCATAACAAGACATTTTGAGGATGCTGCTGTAGAACTGCTGGACAAAGAGCTAATAAAACTGTTTAGAATGTGAAAACCTCAAGCGAGTAACAACACGTCATACATGCGTACATCCAAGTCCCAAATAAGTGTAAGACTTTGAATAAGTCTTCAAATTTTGAAATAATTATTCTGATAAATGTGTTGGAACAGCTACAGGGATAGAGAGGCCCACGGTACACACACACTGTGGTATTTCAGAGTTTCCTGTTCATTTCTCTAAGACGTGCACTCAAAGCACCAAACATTAACTTCCATTTCAAAAATATCATATAATACAGCCAACATATAAAACACAGTTCTCTACATGAATCAAATCTGTCACCAGATAGATAGTACATGAGATAGTGTCCGTCTCAAATTACACCCTATTCCCTATCTAGTGCACTACTTTAAATGAATGCATCATATAGGGGATAGGATGCGATTTGATAGACAGACACGGTCTAAAACCTATTGATTATGAACACATTACATCATAAGGCACGTAATAAGAAGTGAAGTAAATACACAGTAAATATGATTCTGATTTCTTGTCTGATTATAGTGGTACAAAAACCCAGTGAGGTTTTCACATGACTTTTCTTCTCTTCTAGAAAAAAGAACAAATGACCAAAATATGAAGTAACTTTTTCTTTGTCTTTAAAGAATCTTGACAATCATTTAGGATATAGACTTGAATAGTTCTGCTTTTTGTTAAGATTGTAAACTTCAAAACAATTATTTAAATTGATTTATTTTACTTTTTTTTTTTGTAGAAGGATTTCCCGTTGTTTAGCTTAAGGTAAATCTTAACAGGGACACCATCTCTTGCCTTGCGGATATTTTTATTAGTATTCTTCTTCCCCTGGCGATTTATGAGACATGACATGGGCTGAGGTTAGTTGACACAGACACAGTCCTAAATTACCCAGAATGCTACTCAGCGGGTCCACATGACCCTCCTTGGAATGTTAAGGCTAGAACACAGCAGCACCAGACAGACAGACAGACAGACAGACAGACAGACAGACAGACAGACAGACAGACAGACCATCGTTATGGGAGCCAGACAGACCATCGTTATGGGAGCCAGACAGACCATCGTTATGGGAGCCATACAGACCATCGTTATGGGAGCCAGACAGACCATCGTTATGGGAGCCAGACAGACCATCGTTATGGGAGCTAGACAGACCATCGTTATGGGAGCTAGACAGACCATTGTTATGGGAGCCAGACAGACCATCGTTATGGGAGCCCGACAGACAGACAGACCATCGTTACAGGAGCCAGACAGACAGACTATCGTTACGGGAGACAGACAGACAGACTATCGTTACAGGAGCCAGACAGACAGACTATCGTTACGGGAGACAGACAGACAGACAGACAGACCATTGTTACGGGAGCCAGACAGACCATTGTTACGGGAGCTAGACAGACCATCGTATGGAGCCAGACAGACAGACAGACCATCGTTACGGGAGCCAGACATACCATTGTTATGGGAGCCAGACAGACCATTGTTACGGGAGCTAGACATACCATCGTATGGGAGCCAGACAGACAGACCATCGTTACAGGAGCCAGACAGACAGACTATCGTTACGGGAGACAGACAGACAGACTATCGTTACGGGAGACAGACAGACAGACCATTGTTACGGGAGCCAGACAGACCATTGTTACGGGAGCTAGACAGACCATCGTATGGGAGCCAGACAGACAGACAGACAGACAGACCATCGTTACGGGAGCCAGACAGACCATTGTTATGGGAGCCAGACATACCATTGTTACGGGAGCTAGACAGACCATCGTATGGGAGCCAGACAGACAGACAGACAGACCATCGTTACGGGAGCTAGACAGATCATTGTTACGGGAGCCAGACAGACCATCGTTACGGGAGCCAGACAGACAGACCATCGTTATGGGAGCCAGACAGACCATCGTATGGGAGCCAGACAGACCATCGTATGGGAGCCAGACAGACGATCGTTACGGGAGCCAGACAGACATGGGATGCATCCCAAATGGCAACATATTCCGTATTTAGTGCACTACTTTGTGTAGTGGATAAGGAATAGGGCACTACTTTGTGTAGTGGATAGGGAATAGGGTGCTATTTGGGACAATCCCTCTCAGCAGAGGTTGTCCTCCAGCCAAACGGAGCTGTGCAGTCCGGTGTGGGCCAGTTGGCCTGGGTCGTATTCAGTAGTGTACAAAGTAGCAAAGCGGTTTGCAACGGAAAACAAGAGTTTCGTAGTTACAGTCCCATCGCTGAAACTCCCCTACGGACTCGGGAGAGGCAAAGGTCAAGGTTAAGCACTGCTCGCTTAACCCCGAAAGCCATCCGCACCAATGTGTCCAGCTGGTGACTGAAGTCAGCTTGCAGGCGCCCGGCCCGCCACAAGGAGTCGCTATATCGCGATAGGACAAGGAAGGACATGCCGGCCGGCCAAACCCTCCCCTAAGCCAAACAACGCTGAGCGAATTGTGCGCCACCTCATGGGTTTCCTGGTCACGGGCGGTGGTGACATAGCCTGGGATCGAACCGGGTCTGTAGTGATGCCCTAGACAGCTGCGCCACTTGGGAGGCCTTGAAAACAAGAGTTTCTTATTGGATAGTTCATCCCTGTTTCGGTATGTTTTTTTCCCGTTAGTTTCTATTGAATACGACCCAGGACTATGGCTCTGGGAGGCTGTTCTGATATGTGGATAGACCAGACCTCAGGGTCAAATTAAAGCACATTGAATTAGCTATGCCTATTATTCACAGGTCATTACTGTAGTCTACTGTACTCCCTGGTCTGGTCTGATCCGGTCCGGTCTGGTCTGCCCTGGCCTGGTCTGGTCTGGTCCAAGGACTCTGCACAGTAAATTCGATTCCCCTTTTTGCTTTGAACTGTTTTCTCTCTTTTTGACATTTCAATGATAACCATCACTGTTAAACAAAACAAAACAGCTGTTGTTGTTGTCATGGTGATCTGAGTGGCGTGGTACAAATGTTTAGCTGAGCTACTCAGCGTCGCGCCATGATGATGTCACACCGTGACGTCACAGAGGAGGAGGCCTGATCATTGGTTGCCCCTCAATCAATGTCGTAATGTTACTTAAAATGGAGGCAGCCCATTGGTTGGGAGGAGCGTCGCTATCGGCTTCGTCACCTCTTCGATCCTTCCTCCGTGTCCGTGAAGATAACCGTTAAACACCTTGTGTCTCGGATTCATCTGTTTATTCTCATCCGGTAAGTCATCCGCTCAGAAGACATCCAGTGACTGAAGAGTAGCCAGACTACCGGTACACGTGGTTTAAACGACAACGATGGTCGCAGTTCACCACTACATGACGTTGGTGTGCCGATAGTTAAGGAGTAGAGGGGGTTGGTGCTTCAGTTATAATGTAACAATAAGGAGTAGAGGGGGTTGGTTGCCTTCAGTTATAATGTAACAATAAGGAGTAGAGGGGTTGGTACTTCAGTTATAAGTAACAATAAGGAGTAGAGGGGGTTGGTACTTCAGTTATAATGTACAATAAGGAGTAGAGGGGTTGGTGCTTCAGTTATAATGTAACAATAAGGAGTAGAGGGGGTTGGTACTTCAGTTATAATGTAACAATAAGGAGTAGAGGGGGTTGGTAACTTCAGTTATAATGTAACAATAAGGAGTAGAGGGGGTTGGTGCTTCAGTTATAATGTAACAATAGGAGTAGAGGGGGTTGGTACTTCAGTTATAATGTAACAATAAGGAGTAGAGGGGGTTGGTGCTTCAGTTATAATGTAACAATAAGGAGTAGAGGGGTTGGTGCTTCAGTTATAATGTAACTATAAGGAGTAGAGGGGGGTTGGTACTCAGTTA
>NW_019944815.1:39616-40879 GCF_002910315.2 Salvelinus sp. IW2-2015 | reverse complement strand
CCCCCCCGCTACTCCTTCACCCAAATCCAGACAGCTGATGTTCTGAAAGAGCCGCAAAATCTGGACACCTACAAATCAGCCGGGTTGGACAATCTGAACCCTCTCTTTCTAAAATGATCTGCAGAAATTATTGCAACCCCTATTACTAGCCTGTTCAACCTCTCTTTCGTGTCGTCTGAGATTCCCAAAGATTGGAAAGCTGCCGCGGTCATCCCCGACACTCTAGACCCAAACTGTTATAAACCTATATCCATCCTGCCCTGCCTTTCTAAAGTCTTCGAAAGCCAAGTCAACAAACAGATCACCGACCATTTCGAATCCCACCGTACCTTCTCCACTATGCAATCTGGTTTCCGAGCTGGTCATGGGTGCACCTCAGCCACGCTCAAGGTCCAAAATGATATCATAACCGGCATCGATAAGAGACAATACTGTGCAGCTGTATTCAACCTGGCCAAGGCTTTCGACTCTGTCAATCACCGTAATCTTATGAGCAGACTCAACAGCCTTGGTCTCTCAAATGACTGCCTCGCCTGGTTCACCAACTACTTCTCAGACAGAGTTCAGTGTGTCAAATCAGAGGGCCTGTTGTCCGCACCTCTGGCAGTCTCTATGGGGGTGCCACAGGGTTCAATCCTCGGGCCGACACTCTTCTCTGTATACATCAATGATGTCGCTCTTGCTGCTGGTGATTCTTTGATCCACCTCTATGCAGACGACACCATTCTGTATACATCTGGCCCTTCTTTGGACACTGTGCTAACAAACCTCCAAACGAGCTTCAACCCCATGAAACACTTATTCCGTGGCCTCCAACTGCTTTTAAATGCTAGTAAAACTAAATGCATGCTCTTCAACCGATTGCTGCCCGCACCCACCCGCCCGACTAGCATCACTACTCTGGACGGTTCTGACTTAGAATACGTGGACAACTATAAATACCTAGGTGTCTGGTTAGACTGTAAACTCTCCTTCCAGACTCATATTAAGCATCTCCAATCCAAAATTAAATCTAGAATCGGCTTCCTATATCGCAACAAAGCCTCCTTCACTCACGCTGCCAAACATACCCTCGTAAAACTGACTATCCTACTGATCCTTGACTTCGGCGATGTAATTTACAAAATAGCCTCCAACACTCTACTCAGCAAACTAGATGTAGTCTATTACAGTGCCATCTGTTTTGTCAACAAAGCCCCATATTCTACCCACCACTGCGACCAGTATGTTCTCGTTGGCTGGCCCTCACTACATATTCGTCGC
>NW_019944815.1:31692-34312 GCF_002910315.2 Salvelinus sp. IW2-2015 | reverse complement strand
CCCTCCTTCCCTCTCCAACTATAACCTCCCTCCTTCCCCCTCTCCAACTATACCTCCCTCTCCCTCTCCAACTATACCTCCCTCTCTCCCCTCTCCACTATACCTCCCTTTCATCCCAACTATATAACACTTCCTTTCCTCCCCCTCTCCAACTATACCTCCCTCCTCCCCCTCTCCAACTATACCTCCTCTCCCCCTCTCCAACTATACCTCCCTCCTCCCCCTCTCCAACTATACCTCCTTCTCCCAACTATACCTCCTTCCTCCCCCTCTCCAACATACCCCTCCTCCCCCTCTCCAACTATACTCCTCCTCCCCTCTCCAACCTAACCTCCCTCTCCTTCCAACTATACCTCCCTCCTCCCCTCTCCAACTATACCTCCCTTCTCCCCAAACTATACCTCCTCCTCCCCCTCTCCAATATACCCTCCCTCTCCCCTCTTCCAACTATACCTCCCTCCTCCCCTCTCCAACTATACCTCCCTCCTCCCCTCTCAACTATACCTCCCTCCTCCAACTATACCTCCTTTCTCCCCCTCCAACTATACCTCTCTCTCCCTCCTCCCAACTATACCTCCCTCCTCCTCTCCAACTATACGCTCCCTCCTCCCCTCTCCAACTATACCTCCCTCCTCCCCCTCTCCAACTATACCTCCCTCCCTCCCCCTCTCCAACTATACCTCCCTCCTCCCCCTCTCCTACTATACCTCCCTCCTCCCCTCTCCAACTATACCTCCCTCCTCCCCCTCTCCAACCTATACTCCCTCCTCCTCCTCTCCAACTATACCTCCCCCCTCCCCTCTCCAACTAATACTCCCTCCTCCCCTCTCCAACTATACCTCCCTCCCTCCCCTCTCCACTATACCTCCTCTCCTCCCCCTCTCCAACTATACTCTCCACTACCTCCCTCCCCCTCTCGGTATAGTTGGAGAGGGGGAGGAAGGAGGTATAGTGAATCTCACGGGATGTTGGATAGATGGAGGGTGGCAGAGGGAGGGAAGATGTTCTGAAAGTTCTTGGATCCAGGCTTCTTGAAGCGGTGTAGCGGGGAGCCGCTGAAGTCTTTAGTGAGGCCCTGGTCTTCCTGTCCCTCCCTGGGCAGCTGCACCGTCTGGTGCTTAGAGATGGTCACTCTGATCACCTTACCGTGGAGCCGCTGGCCATTCAGGTGGGACATAGCTGGGGGAGACGAGACAGTCAGACACAGTACAGCCTGACACAGCTGGCTATGTATGTCTGCTGGCGATTTGCGGTAGATGACAGGACCAGGGTGAGGAGAACGGGCCAGGTCAGAAAACTGTACAGACTGTTGTTTTACGACTGGTTTCCTGGACAGATTAAGCCTCGACTAAAGAGCCATTTCAATGGAGATTCTCTTTTTAGTCCAGGACTAGGCTAAATGTGTGTCTGGTAAACCAGCCCGTAGTGATTTACCAAAAGAAAACAGTGTCTAATTCGTTATTCTGAACATTTTATAGAGATATAATAAATTATCATAATATGTTATGATATCCTATTTTCACAGGTGTTTGTGTGTTTATCAGTTCTGTTATCTCAGTATAACAGTGGAATCTGATCTGTTCTCTCAGTATAACAGTGTAATGACCAGAGAGAAGATTGTACCTAACCTAATAAAGGGGGTATGTGGGCTTGGGAGGAGGGTGGTACCTACCTAATATAGGGGTAGGTGCAGGAGAGGGTGTATCTACCCTATATGGTACGGGTATGTGGGCTGGAGGAGGTGGTACCTACCCTATATAGGTGGGTATGGGCTGGAGGAGGGTGGTACCTACCTAGTATATGGGGGTTATGGGCAGGAGGAGGGTGTACCTACCTATAAGGGGGTATTGGGGTCAGGAGGAGGTGGTTACTACCTATCTAGGGGGATGGGGCTAGGAGTGAGGGTGTGACCTACCTTATATTCTGAGGGGGTATTTGTCGGGCAGGAGGAGGGGTGGTAACGTAATATTAGGGAGGTAGGGGCTGAGGAGGAGGGTGTAACTACCTATAATAGGGGGTATGGGGCTTATGGAGGAGGGTGGTACCCCTACCTATATATGGGGGTATGGGGCTGGAGTGAGGTGGTACCTTACCTATTATACGGGTATTGGGTGCTGGAGGAGGAATGTGGTGTAACCGTTACCTATATAGGGGGTTACTATTGGCGCGTGGCTGGCGCTATTTGGAGAGAGGTGGTACCTCACCTATATGGGTATGGTGGCTGGAAGGAGGGTGTACTCTACCTATTATAGGTGGTGATGGGGCTTGGAGAGGGGTACCTTACCTATATAGGGCATGGGGTGAGGGTTTGTACACCTTTAGGGTTAGGCGGAGGAGGGTCGGTACCTACCTATATAGGGGGGTATGGGGCCACGGAGTGAGGGTGTACCGTACTATATAGGGGGTATGGGGTCTGGATGGGAGGGTTGGTACCTACCTATATGGGGTATGGGGCAGGAGAGCAGGGTGGGGTAACTAACCTATAGGGGTGTTATGGGGCGTGAGGAGAGGGTGGCGTACTCTGTTACCTATATGGGGTGTATGGGGCAGGAGGAGGGTGGACTAGTACCTACCATATATGGGGGTATGGCGGCTGGTGAGTGAGGGTGTACCTAACCTA
>NW_019944815.1:25280-27020 GCF_002910315.2 Salvelinus sp. IW2-2015 | reverse complement strand
TCAATGGATTCTGTTCTGTTCTCTTCAGTATAACAGTCTGGGATCTGTTCTGTTCTCTCAGTGTACCAGTGGGATCTGTATCTCAGCTTGTAACAGTGTGATCTATTCTGTTCTCTCATGTATAACAGTGTATGTCAATGGGATCTGTTCTGTTCTCTCAGGTATAAAGGTGTTGATCTGTTCTGTTCTCTCAGTATACAGTGTGATCTGTCTTTCTCTCAGTGTAACAGTGTGATTCTGATCTGTTCTCTCAGTATACACGGTATTCAATGGATCGTTCTGTTCTCTCAGTATACAGTGGATCTGTTTCTGTCTCTCTCGATGTAACAGTGTATCTGACCTGTTCTCTCAGTAAACAGTAATGTCAATGGAGTCTGTTCTGTTCTCTCAGTATAACAGTGGGCTGTTCTGTTCTCTCAGTGTAACAGTCTGATCTGTTCTGTTCTCTCAGTATACCAGTGGGATCTTTCTGTTTCTCTCGTGTACAGTGTGATCTGTTCTGTTCTCTCAGTATACAGTGGATTCGTTCTGTATATAGGGGGTATGGGGCAGGAGGAGGGTGTACCTACCTGTATGGGGCAGGAGGAGGGTGGTACCTACCTATATAGGGGGTATGGGGCAGGAGGAGGGTGATAGTGGGGTGTACCTACCTGCTTGGGAGAATCCGATAGTGGGGCAAAAACCTGCTGCCCCAGCGTAAGGCGAAGAGATGATACCTGGAGCACCTGGAAACACCAACCAATCAATTAATCGAGTGTGTATTATAAAGCCCTTTTAACCCACCCTAAACCCCAAAGAGCAAATCAGAAGTGAGAGCACAGTCAAAACTCCTTAGACCACACAAAGACATATAGGGGAGAGTGGGGTAAAACCTCCTTAGACCACACAAAGACATATATAGGGGAGAGTGGGGTAAAAACTCCTTAGAACACACAAAGATATGTATAGGAGAGAGTCTGTCAAGGGAAATATAGTTTTATTTCTAACAAAGGTATCTACATATATTTCAGGATGTTATCATCAATCAAAATGCATGTAAACATTACAGTTTTGAAAACATAGCTTGTCCCAAAAAGCGGTCTCTTGGCTCAACTTACCCCGGGTATGGGGTAAGTTGACCCGCGTTAATCAGCGTACACATTTCTATACTGAATAAATTATTACCACTACCTTTTTAAAACACAATAGTTAATATTATTATTATTTTTTTTAAAGCATTGTTTAACACAGGCTTAACACCTAACAAACACTGTAGGCAAACATTTTGACTATATTAGCCCACACAGCTACGAGGATGCACGTTCATGCTCAAGTCCTCAACTGGCAGCTTCGTTAAATAGTACCCACAAAACACCAGAGTTCCTCTGTCCAGTGTCTGTGTTCTTTTGCCCATCTTAATATTTTATTTTTATTGGCCAGTCTGTGATATGGCTTTTTCTTTGCAACTCTGCCTAGAAGGCCAGCATCCCGGAGTCGCCTCTTCACTGTTGACATTGAGGCTGGTGTTTTGTGGGTACTATTTAATGAAGCTGCCAGTTGAGGACTTGTGAGGCGTCTGTTTCTCAAACTAGACACTCTAATGTACTTGTCCTCTTGCTCAGTTATGCACCGGGGCCTCCCACTCCTCTTTCTATTCTGGTTAGAGCCAGTTTGCGCTGTTCTGTGAAGGGAGTAGTACACAGCGTTGTACGAGATCTTCAGTTTCTTGGCAATTTCTCGCATGGAATAGCCTTCATTTCT
>NW_019944815.1:14315-20334 GCF_002910315.2 Salvelinus sp. IW2-2015 | reverse complement strand
TGAAGGCTATTTCCATGCGAGAAATTGCCAAGAAACTGAAGATCTTCGTAACACGCTGTGTGTACTACTCCCTTCACAGAAAGCGCAAACTGGCTCTAATACCAGAATAGAAAGAGGAGTGGGAGGCCGCCGGTGAATAACTGAGCAAGAGGACAAGTACATTAGAGTGTCTCGTTTGAGAAACAGACGCCTCACAAGTCTCAAACTGGCAGCTTCATTAAAATAGTACGCCCACAAAACACCAGCCTCAATGTCAACAGTGAAGAGGCGACTCCGGGATGCTGGCCTTCTAGGCAGAGTTGCAAAGAAAAAAGCCATATCACAGACTGGCCAAATAAAAGAATAAAATATTAAGATGGGCAAAAGAACACAGACACTGGAAAGAGGAACTCTGGTGTTTTGTGGGTACTATTAACGAAGCTGCAGTTGAGGACTGTGAGCATAACGTGCATCCTCGTAGCTGTGTGGGCTAATATAGTCCAAAAATGTTTGCCTACAGTGTTTGTTAGGTGTTAAGGCCTGTGTAAACACAATGGTTTTAAAAAATAATAATAATATTAATCTATTGTGTTTTAAAAAAGGTAGTGGTAATAATTTATTCAGTATAGAAATGTGTACGCTGATTAACGCGGGTGCAACTTACCCCATACCCGGGGTAAGTTGAGCCAAGAGACCGCTTTTTGGGACAAGCTATGTTTTCAAACTGTAATGTTTACATGCATTTTGATTGATGATAACATCCTGAAATATATATGTAGATACCTTTTGTTAGAAATAAAACTATATTTCCCTTGACAGACTCTCTCCTATAACATATCTTTTGTGTGTTCTAAGGAGTTTTTACCCACTCTCCCCATATAATGTCTTTGTGTGGTCTAAGGAGGTTTTACCCGCACTCTCCCCTATATTGTCTTTGTGTGGTCTAAGGAGTTTTTCATTTCTCAGAACAAGAATAGACTGACGAGTTTCAGGAGAAAGGTCTTTGTTTCTGGCCATTTTGAGCCTGGAATCGAACCCACAAAAGCTGATGCTCCAGATACTCAACTAGTCTAAAGAAGGCCAGTTTTATTGCTTCTTTAATCAGCACAACCGTTTTCAGCTGTGCTAACATAATTGCAAAAGGGTTTTCTAATGATCAATTAGTCTTTTAAAATGATAAACTTGGATTAGCTAAGACAACGTGCCATTGGAACACAGGAGTGATGGTTGCTGATAACGGGCCTCTGTACACCTATGTAGATATTACATACAAATAAAAATCTGCCGTTTCCAGCTACAATGGTCGTTTACAACATTAACAATGTCTACACTGTCATGGATCCCTCTGGAACTTCCATTACGCACACCTGGCCTCTATTCCCAGTGCTTAGTAATTGTATAAGTGTGTCCTTGGTTTATCATTGTCCTGACTATTATTGTTACAATGTCTGTTGGTGGGTGTGAGTACCTGTGCTGTGTGTAATTTGGGTATAATAAACAACCTTATTACACATTCCTGCGCCTGTCTCCCGACCCTTTATACCAGCGTGACATACACTGTATTTCTGATAAATTTTATGTTATTTTAATCTTTAATCTTCTTTCAAAAACAAGTACATTTCTAAGTGACCCTAAACTTTTGAAAGGTAATGTATATATACATTTGCAAAATATACTTTGGTTTAGATACAAGCATTATGGAAAACCTCTAATTCTAAATAATTTGACTTGGTGAAAATTATTTTTTGAGTCTAACTTGCTTACCAGTTTTTCCATCTGGTTTCTCCTTCACAAACTCTATGAAATTATGAACTCTTCCTAAAAATTTGGTGAAATTATTAATTTTGTGTAAAAGTTTCCTAGAAACAAGGGTGGATCAACTTACCCCACTCTCCCCTACTGTATAAAACTAACCATTCACAACATTCTGAATATTCAAAATTTGAGCCCCGTACATTCTGTGGAATTCCATAAGACACGTTTCTCTTCTTGCCTCTCAAAACAACACAAAGTAATCAAATCAAGTTTATTTTATATAGCCCTTCGTACATCAGCTAATATCTCGAAGTGCTGTACAGAAACCCAGCCTAGAACCCCAAACAGCAAGCAATGCAGGTGTAGAAGCACGACGGCTAGGAAAAACTCCCTAGAAAGGCCAAAATCTAGGAAGAAACCTAGAGAGGAACCAGGCTAAGTAATCCCAAATGGAACATTTCAATTTCCTCATAGAGGGACTTGTTGGATTGGAAGGAAATTAACATGTTGGAAGGTTTACAGTTCATTAAAAAGAAGAATGTTCACAGGCTCAGTCCCAAGCATTTCAGCATTTCACTCTCACAGACAGGAGAGTTGCATCCCAAAGGGCTCGTTATTCCCTACATAGTGCACTACTTTTGACCAGGACCCATATAGTAAACGATATAGGGAATTTTGCCATTTGGGACGCAGCCAGTCTCTGCACTACAGAACCAACCAGTTTCCTCCTCAGGACAGCAGAGAGATGGGTGTCTCAACAACAACACATGATGAAGGTCGGTTCAACCAGTTGACTGTGGTTTAGTAATGGGACATCAGGTTCAACCAGTTGACTGTGGTTTAGTAATGGGACATCAGGTTCAACCAGTTGACTGTAATCATTTGACATCATGGTTTAATAATGGGACATCATGGTTTAATAATGGGACATCACGGTTTTAATAACTGACATCACGGTTTAATAATCTGACATCATGGTTTAATAATCTGACATCATGGTTTAGTAATGGGACATCATGGTTTAGTAATGGGGACATCAAGGTTTACTAATCTGGCATCGTGGTTTTAATAATGGGCGTCATGGTTTAATAATGGGACATCACGGTTTAATAATGGGACATCATGGATTATATGGGACAATTCTTTAAAAGGATCAGGTTTAATAACTGACTCATGGTTTTAATATGGGACATCATGGATTTTTAATAATGGGACATCAAGGTTTACTAATCTGGCATCGTGGTTTAATAATCTGGCATCACGGTTTTATAAATGGTATTCGTGGTGTTATATAATCTTGCATAATGGTTATATAATATGGGACATTCATGTTTAATAATCTGACATTGGTTTAATAATCTGACATCATGGTTTAATAAATCTGACATCATGGTTTAATAATCTGACATTGGGTTTAATAATGGGGTATCAGGGTTTAATAAATCTGACATCATGGGTTTAATAATCTGACATCATGGTTTTAATAATGGACATCATGGATTAATAATCTGACATCATGATTTAATAATGGACATCATGGTTTAATAATCTGACACTGGTTTAATAATCTGACATCATGGTTTAATAACCTGACATCAATGGTTTAAATATCTTGACATTGGGTTTAATAATGGGGCATATGGTTTAATAATCTGACATCATGGTTTAAAAATGGGACATCGTGGATTAATAATGGGACATACACAGTTTAATAATCTGACACCATGTTTTAATAATGGGACATCATGGATTAATAATGGGACATCACAGTTTAATAATCTGACATCATGGTTTAATAATCTGGCATCACGGTTTAATAATCTGACATAATGGTTTAATAATCTGACATCATGGTTTAATAATCTGAACATCCTGGTTTAAATAATGGGACATCATGGTTTAATAATCTGACATTGGGTTAATAATGGGGCAATCAATGGTTTAATAATCTGACATCATGGTTTAAAAATGGGGCATCAGGGTTTAATAATCTGACATCATGGTTTAATAATGGACATCATATTTAATAATGGACAAAATGGTTTATAATGGGACACATGGTTAAATAATGGACATCATGGATTAATAATGGGACATCATGATTTAAATAATGGGACATCATGGTTTAATAATCTGACATCATGGTTTATATAATCTGACATCAACGGTTTAATAATGGGACATCACGGTTTAATAATCTGACATCATGGTTTAATAATCTGACATCATGGTTTAATAATCTGACATCATGGTTTTAATAAATCTGACATCATGGTTTAATATTGGGACATCCAGTTTTAATAATGGGACATCACTGTTTAATATTGGGACATCCGGTTTAGTAATGGGACATCACGGTTTAATATATGGGACATCCCGGTTTAGTAATAGGACATCACAAGATTAATAATCTGACATCACGGTTTAATAATCTGACAATCATGGTTTAATAATGGGGGCATCATGGTTTAAATACATCTGACATCATGGTTTAATAATGGACATATGGTTTAATAATGGGACTCATGGTTTAATAATCTGAACATCATGGTTTAATAATCTGACGATCATGGTTTAATAATGGGACATCAAGGTTTAATAATGGGACGTCTTGGTTTAAAAATGGGGCGTCTTGGTTTAAAAATGGGGCAGCAGCGTAGGCCTAGTGATTAGAGCGTTGGACTGTAAACCGAAAGGTTGCAAGTTCGAATCCCCCAGCTGAAAAGGTACACAATCTGTCGTTCTGCCCCTGAACAAGGCAGTCTAACCCACTGTTTCCCTAGGATGTCATTGAAATGATAAGAATTTGTTCTTAACTACTTCCCTAGTTAAATATAAATAAATAAAAATAATCGGACATCATTGTTTAATAATGGGATATCACGGCTTAATAATCGGACACATTGTTTAATAATTCTGACATCACATGGTTTAATAATGGGACATCACGGCTTAATAATGGGACATCATGGTGTTAATAATGGGACATCACGGTTTTAATAATGGGAATCATGGTTTAATAATGGGACATCATGGTTTAAATAATGGGACATATGGTTTAATAATGGGGCACATCATGGTTTAATAATGGGACATCAATGGTTTAATAATGGGGACATCAAGGGTTTTAATAATGGGGACATCATGGTTTAATAATGGGGACATCATGGTTTAATAATGGGACATCATGGTTTAATAATGGGAACATACGGTTTAATAATGGGACATCATGGTTTAATAATGGGACATCACGGCTTAATAATGGGACATCATGGTTTTAATAATGGGACATCACGGCTTAATAATGGGACATCATGGTTTAATAATGGGACATCATGGTTTAATAATGGGACATCACGGATTAATAATGGAGACATCACGGTTTATATAATGAATAGGGACATACAGGTTTAATAATGGGGCAATCTGGTTTAATAATGGGACATCACAGATTAATAATGGGGACATCACGGTTTAATAATGGGACAATCACGGTTTAATAATGGGATCATGGTTTCAATAATGGGACATCACCGGATTAATAATGGGACATCACGGTTTAATAATGGGACAGTCACGGTTTAATAATGGCATCATGTTAGTATGGGACAATCACGTTGATAATTGACATATGGTTTAATAATGGGATCATTTATTCACATCATGGTTTAATAATGGGACAATGTTTAAGGACATCAGGTTTAATAATGAAAGTAGGTAAAGGGCATTAAGGTTTAAATAATGGGCATGCATGGTTTAATAATGGGCATCATGGTTTTAATAATGGGACATCATTGGTTAATAATAATGGGCATCAAGGTTTAATAATGGGACATCAAGGTTTAATAATGGGCATCATGGTTTAATAATGGGACATCATGGTTTAATATATATGGGACAGTAAACACGGTTTAATAAATGGATGACATCACGGTTTAAAGATAATGGTAACAATACATGTTTATATAATGGGACATCAAGGTTTAATAATCTGACATCATGGGTTTAATAATGGGACATCAGGTTTAATAATGGGACATCACGGTTTTAATATCTGACATCATGGTTTAATAATGGAACATCAACGGTTTAATAATCTGACATCATGGTTTAATAAATGGGACATCAAGGTTTAATAATCTGAACATCACGTGTTAAATAATCTGACATCATAGGTTTTAATATGGGACATCAATGGTTTAATAATGGGACAATCATGGTTTAAATAATAATGGGACATCATGGTTTAATAAGGGACATCACGTTAACATAGATCTGACCAAAC
>NW_019944815.1:0-14290 GCF_002910315.2 Salvelinus sp. IW2-2015 | reverse complement strand
TCAATTTCCTCATTAGAGGGAACCTTTGTTTGCGCATCTTGGACATGGAAATTAACAATGTTGGAATGGTTTTACAGTTCATGAAGACAAGTATAGAGAATGTTTCTACGCAGGCTCAGTCCCAGCTTTCAACATTTCACTCTCGACAGACAGGAGAGTGGTGCATGGCGGCGCCTAATAAGAGGGGCTCGTTATTTTCCCTACATAGTGGCCACCTATCTTTTGGTAACCGAGCCCCGACCCAAGAGGTGATAGTAAAAGACGATATAGGTTGAATTTGCCATTTGCGACGCAGCCATCTCTTGCATTTACCAGAACCAACCAGTTCCTTCTCCTCTAGGACAGTCGGCGAGGAGCCAGATGGTGTTCACAATCAAGGCACATTGATGAAGGTCTTTTCCCGGCTTCAAACCAGTTGTTACTGTGGTTTAGTTAAAATGGGTACAGTGGCGACGGCTTTCAAAGGCCAGTTGACTCGTCGCGGTTTTAGTAATGGTGGGGACCACTTTTCAGAGTTGGGACCAGTTGACGTAATCATTTGACATCCAATCGGTTTTAATACATTGGGACATTAAAGGGCTTATCAGTGGGTTTATATAATGGGAATACAATCAAACTGTGTTTTAATACCTGACATCACGGTTTATATATCGGTGGAGCGACTCAAATTTGGTTTTAGTAGGATTCTGACATCCATGGTTTTATGGTCACATCGCGGACCATCCATTGGTTTATGTAATGGGACATTTCAAAGGTTTACTTATGCACCTAGAAGTCTGGCATTCTCTCTGGTTTACTGGAGGTGAATGGCCGGTTAGCGGTCATGGTTTCCTCACAATCAATGGGACATTCACGGGTTTCACATAATGGAGACCATCGATTGGACTCTCACTTAATGGGTAACATGTAGCAATAAGGGTTGTTAAATAATGGGACATCAAGGTTCTTACACACCTCGACATCTCTATGGTTTATTAGGTACATTTAGGGGAGCATGTTACGCGCTTTACATACTCGGGCACATTCAAAGGTTTAATTCTAATCGGGCATCGGCGTAAAGTAAGTAACTTTCTCGGCACTCCCTGGACGGCTTCTAAATAAAGGTGTTGGGCTGTGCGTTTAACTAATCTCTGCATAATCCGTTTTAATAATGGGATTCTTAGGCTCCATGGTTTTTAATGGAATCGGGACTCTGGTTTAATATATACTGACATTCAAGAGGTTTAATATCGACATCATGGTTAAATATCTGACTATTGAGGGCTTGTGAAATACTGGCGTAATAGGGTTTAATAATCTTGTAAGTCGGATCGGTTCTAAGATTAAATTCTTGACATCATGGTTTAAATAATGTGGACATCTAAAGGGATTTATATAATCTGAACATGCGGATAATTGAATTTTTATATAATGGACCATCCATGGTTTAATAAATCCTGACATTGTGTCTTTAATAATCTGACATTCAATGGGGTTTAATATACCTCTGACAATCATGGTCCTTTTTAAGGTGAATCTTTGACATTGGGTTCTCAATACATGCCCCGGCGCATCAATGGTTTAATCTTATAATTCGTGACAGCATGCGCTTCAAAAAACCTGTGGACACAGGTCGTGGATTTTAACAATCCGTGGACAACTCCACATTTAATAATCTGACCACCCATGGCTTTATAATTGGGATCAGTCGGATTGGATAAAATTAATGGGACAATTAAGTCACGCCAGTTTAACTATGATCTGGACTATCATGGTTCTAATTATAATTCTGGTCATCGATATAAGGTATACGGTTTATATTAATGGGCTGGGACCAATACAGGGTTTAATAATCTGACATCATGTGTTTAAATAATCCTGACATCCCTCGCGTTTAATTACCACTCTGGGCGACACCAAGTCCAGGTTCTACCATAATCCTGACATTATGCAGGCCTTTTAATAATTGGCGCATAATGGTTAATATATATTCTGAACATCATGGTTTCAAAAATATGGGGGCATCCAACCGCGTTTTAATATAAAGAGTCTGAATCTCCATGGTTTTAATATTGGACATCTATATTTAATAATGGATCGAGAGAGATTGGTATAATAAATGTGGGACACCATGAGGTTTAAAATAAAGAATCGGAACATCATACCGGCATTAATCTAGGTGGACCACATCAATGATTTAATAAATGGGACAATCATGGTATGTACATAATCAAGCCATCATAGGTTTTAATAAGGGGCTGACATCACGGGAGGTTATATAATCAATGGTGAGGACACTCCACAGGCTATTAATATCTGGAGCATCCACCCATGGCTTTAATAAAACTCTGACATCAGCGAGGTTTAATCCACATCAGGATAAGCCATCCACATCCGGAGTTTTAAATAATACGTGACACGATGGTTTAAGATATTGGGACATCCCAGTTAAATAATAATAGGAATACCCTCATTGTATTAAACACCTATATATAATGGGAACAATCCCGTTCATAATTCCGGGACATTCAGGGTTTAAAAATAAGTGGACCACCCCGTCCCGGTTTAAGTAATGGGACACACAGATATAATAATCATGCATCACGAGTAAATTAAATCTAATCTTGACATCAATGGTTTAATAAAGGGGAAGGCTATCATGGTTTTACTACATCCTGAACATCCATGCGTTTAAAATGGATCAATCATTGGTTTATTTACTAATCGCGCCACCAATTTGGCATTGGTTTCAATTCACATCCCGTACAGTCCGATGGGTTTAAGTATGATCCGGGAACATCATGGTGTGTTAGATAAGTTGGGATCATCAATGGTTTAATAGGTGGGATAAACGATCACTTGGATTGTTAAAAATGGCGAGTTCGTCTTGAGAGTTTTAAAAGAACTGGGGCAGCAAGCGAGGATATGCCTAGTGGATTAAGATGGCGTTTGGACTAGTTACAACCCGCCCGAACACTGGTGGACAAGTATATCATAAATCCGCCCAGCTTTGACAGGGGTTGGTTACAAATCTGTCGTTCTGCCCTGGAACAAGGCCAGTTAACCCACTGTTGGGCCGGGTGGATTAAAAAGCAGCGCCTGTCATATATGTAAAAAATATAGTAAAATTTGTTCTATAACCTAAGCATCCTATTGTTAAAATATAAAATATCAAATAAAAAATAATAACGGACATCCATTGTTTAATAATGGATATCACGGCTTTCAATAACTCGGGCACACAATTGTTTTTAATAAATCGTGACATCCACTGGTTTAGATAATGGGACATTCAACGGCTAAATAATTGGAAACATCATGGTTGTCTATATAATGGGACACTCACCGGGTTAATATGACTAATGTAAAAGGGACATCATGGTTTTAAATAATAGGGAGCACATGGGTTTACTATTTCAATGCGCGCGCACACATCATGGTTTAATAATAGGGACCATAGGTTTAACTTAACTGGGTACAGGTTCATTGTGTTAAGGCTTCAGGTTTATCAGTAATTGGACACCATATGGGGTTCCTATCAATGGGTTTGCATCATGGTTTAATAATGGGACATTTCATGGTTTAATAATAACGGGACATCAACGGTTTAATAATGGGACATCATGGTTTAATAATGGGACATCACGGCTTAATAATTGGGACATCATGGTTTTAATAATGGGACATCACGGCTTAATAATGGGACATCATGGTTTAATAATGGGATACATTCTAATGGCTTTCTTAATAATGGGACATCACGGATTAATACTGGGTCACACACATAACGAAGTATTATAAAATGGGCACATCACGGTTTAATAAAGGGGCATCACAGGCTCCTTTAATAATGGGACATGCACAGATTTAATAATGGGCACATACGGTTTACAATAATGGGACATCACGGTTTCAATAATGGAAGGCCACAACCAACACTCCTATAGAGGATTTAATACAGGGACATCGACCCGGATTTAGATAAGGTGGGAACATACACGGTTTAAGGCATTAATGGGACACTACACGGTTTTTAACTAATGGGTGCAGGCTCATGGTTTTTAGTTAATGGAGACATCTCTCGTTTAATAATCTGACAATCCTGGTTTAATAATGGGATATCACGAGTTAACCTATATAACTTGACATCAATGGTTTAATAATGGGGACAATCAATGGTTTAATAAGGGTCATGCATCAAGTTTATATAATGGACATTGCAAGGTTTAATAATGGGAACATCAAGGTTTAAATAATACGGGTGCATGCAGTTTTGAATGGAAGTGGGGTTGACAGGTTCATGGATTTAAGATAATGCAGGAAACACGGAGGCTCACCGGTTTAATTAATGGGACGAATTAACGGAACCACCGGCACCCTCAATGTGTTCTTACCACCTACCAGGGACAAATGCACACGGTTACACTACATCGGGCCCGTCATACATCAACTGCGTTTAATAATTAGGACAATATGGAAATCATGGTTTAATACTGGAGACAAAGGGAATCATCGGTTTTAGAATGGAACTCTGACCGGTTTATACTAATGGAACATCATAGGATAAATGGGGGAGGGGTTTGGACAACAAGGTTTATAATAATCTGAACCATCAAGAGTTTTAAATAATTGGAAACACAATTCACGTGCTTTCATATAATGGGACATCACGTGAATTCTCACCTATTAATCTGACATCATGGTTTAACATCAGGAAACATCAACGGATCTATACACTCAATTCTGCCATCCACTGCAGTTTAAAACTAAGTTGGGTACATTCTCAAACGCGTTTTAAATATTCTGACATAATACAGGCTTTTCATAATCTGACATCAAATGGTTTAAACAATAATGGGACTAAAGGTTTAATCAATGGGAACAATCATGGTAAATAATGGGACATCATGGTCCTTAATATTATAGAGGATCATACAACAGGAGTATAGATAAGCGTGAACATCATCGGTTTAATAAACAGGGATCACCTCAGTGTGTGTGAGAGGGAGACGAGCGTGTGTGTGTGTGTGTGGGGGGGGCCGCGGTGTGTGTGTGTGTGTGGGTTGTGTTTGTGCTTGTCGAGAGGAGAGAGAGAGAGAGCCGTGTGTGTGTATGGTACGTGTCGTGTTTTGGTGTGTTGTGGTGTGTGTGGTGTGTGTGTGTGTGTTTGTGTGTGTGTGTGTGTGTGTGTAGTGTTGTGTTTGTGTGTGTGTGTGTGGCGTGTGTAGTGATTGTGTGGGTGTGCTGTGAGAAATGCGTAGGGTGGGGTGTGTGTGTGGCAAGCACTAAAAGGCCGTCCTGTAATTGTCTGTCTCACGGCTGCTTTACTAAAATCAGATAGAGGCTGTCTGAAACAGAGGGTTGCTGGAATCACTGAGCACCAAACAGGCCAACACAACACACACACACACACCACACCACCCACACAACACACGACACCACCCACACACACCACACACACACACACACACACTACACACACACACACACACCCCACATTAACCCACACACACACACACACAACACATCCACCACAGAGTCAGTGGCAATGCAGTTCTTGTAGGGCAGTAGAACAACGTGGCCTTTGTGGCTCTTTTGTAGGTTGAATGAATAAAAAAGACACGACTTCGTCTTTGATGTAATGTGTGCTGCAGTGTGCTCCAAGCTGATAGATTAACATCACCATGACCAAACAGTTGAATCACCAACAATCATCAATCATTTCAATGCTCACCATCAATCAGTCAGGGAACCAAGCCAACCAATCAACAGACATCCACAAATCCTATGGCTTAGGTATTAACGCATTTAAAAATGGCAGTAATAGAGAAATACACTTTCATTCGGTAGATTGGGACCAATTCAATTACCCTTTAATCACGCCAACCACAAACAACCACTGAAGATCAAGATGGTACGAGAATGTCTTTCAATACCGTGACAGAATAACCATTAAACACCTGTGCCAAGGAGTATTGGGGATGACAAGGTGGTATGCCTGTCGACCACAACTATACCCTCACGCGGGACTCAATTATCATTCGCTACCGGTCACAGTTCACCACAAGGAGCTTTTACATAGAGTGAGAATAGGAAGTTCCTAATTAGAGATCAGAACGGTTCGCTGAATGAGACATCACAGACGGGACGGGAGAAGAAGTAAAAGGGGACAGAACGAGGAACATGGAATGACAGCACTAGGAAGGCGCGAAGGGCACCAGACAAGCGAAAGTGGATCGTACTGGTAGCATAGGGGTGTCTAAGAGGTGGACATTACACTATGTTGTGGAAATTTCCACATCTGCTTTTAGTCTTGCGTCGTCAGTAATAACTGTTGTCTAAGTATCTACCGACCCGAGGCGCGGTCCCCAATAGCAGGGTTCCAATGGTCGGGGTCTGTCCGCGTACTCCGTGAGGGAAGTCTTAGGCGTGAGCTCGCTGACGTATTTGTACTTCAATCCTGTCAGCTTGGTATAATGTATTACAACTCAGGGGTATCTGGAACAACGATGTTACAGCATAAGACGTTATAGGAATTGTTCCTGGGCCATCCAAAAGTCTTAGAGAGAGAGGAGAGAGAGGTTATGAGAGTAGTATGACCGAGAGGAGAGAGAGAGAAGAGAGGGAGAGAGAGAGAGAGAGAAGAGAGAGAGAGAGAGAGAGAGAGAGAGAGAGAGAGAGAAAGAGAGAGGAGAGAGAGAAGAGAGAGATCGAGACCTGCCACCGAGAGAGAGAGCAGAGAGAGAAGAGACCGAGGAGAGAGAGAGAGAGAGAGAGAGAGGAGAGAGAGAGAGAGAGAGAGAGAGAGAGAGAGAGAGAGAGAGAGAGAGAGAGAGAGAGAGAGAGAGAGAGAGAGAGAGAGAGAGAGAGAGAGAGAGAGAGAGAGAGAGAGAGAGAAGAGAGAGAGGAGAGAGAGAGAGAGGAGAGCGGCGAGAGAGCAAAAGGGTGCTAGATCAACCAATTGAATAGAACAAGACTTTCATTGGGCCAATTGTACACCAAAGTATTCAGGATTGTGTAAACAATTTCATGGTAACTGGCAACACAGTTATGTTTTAGTATCTCTCAGACCTCCATAACAGTTTTCAGTATCTCTCAGACCTCCATAAACATGTTTCAAGTATCTCTCAGACTCCTTAAACATGTTTTCGTATCTCTCAGACCTCGTAACATGTTTAGTATCTCTCAGACCTCCATAACATGTTTTTAGTATCTGTCAGACCTTCGTAACATGTTTAGTATCTCTCAGACCTCCGTAACATGTTTCAGTTCTCTCAGACCTCCATAACATGTTTTAGTATCTGTCAGACCTCCGTAACATGTTTTAGTATCTCTCAGACCTCCGTAACATGTTTTAGTATCTCACAGACCTCCATAACATGTTTTAGTACTCCTCAGACCTCCAATAACATGTTTTAGTATCTCTCAGACCTCCATAACATGTTTTAGTATCTCTCAGACCTCCATAACATGTTTTAGTATCTCTCAGACCTCCGTAACATGTTTTAGTATCTCTCAGACCTCTATAACATGTTTAGTATCTCTTCAGAGCCTCCGTAACATGTTTTAGTATCTCTCAGACCTCGTAACATTTTAGTATGTCTCAGACCTCTATAACATGTTTTAGTATCTCTCAGAACCTCTGAATAACAGTGTTTCAGTATCTCACAGACCTCTCATAACATGTTTTAGTATCTTCAGACCTCCATAAACATGTTTTCAGTATATCTCAGACCTCATAACATGTTTTTAGTATCTCTCAGACCTCCATAACATGTTTTTAGTATCTCTCAGACCATCCATGACCATGTTTTAGTATCTCTCAAACCTCATAACATGTTTTAGTATCTCTCAAGACCTCCATAACATGTTTTAGTATCTCTCAGACCTCCGTAACATGTTTCAGTATCTCTCAGACCTCCATAACATGTTTCAGTATCTCTCAGACCTCCATAACATGTTTTTAGTATCTCTCAGACCTCCGTAACATGTTCAGTATCTCTCAGACCTCATAACATGTTCAGTATCTCTCAGACCTCCATAACATGTTTTAGTATCTCTCAGACCTCCATAACATGTTTCAGTATCTCTCAGACCTCCGTAACATGTTTCAGTATCTCTCAGACCTCCATAACATGTTTCAGTATCTCTCAGACCATCATAACATGTTTTAGTATCTCTCAGACCTCCGTAACATGTTTTAGTATCTCTCAGACCTCTATAAACATGTTTTAGTATCTCTCAGACCTCCGTAACATGTTTTAGTATCTCTCAGACCTCCGTACATGTTTTAGTATCTCTCAGACCTCATAACATGTTTTGTATCTCTCAGACTCCGTAACATGTTTCAGTATGTCTCAGACCCTCCATATACAAGTTTTAGTATCACTCAGACCTCTATAACATGTTTTAGTATCTCTCAGACCTCTATAACATGTTTTAGTATCTCTCAGACCTCCATAACATGTTTTAGTATCTCTCAGACCTCCGTAACATGTTTTAGTATCTCTTCAAACCTCTATAACATGTTTTAGTATCTCTCAGACCTCCATAACATGTTTCAGTATATCTCAGACCTCCATAACATGTTTTAGTATCTCTCAGACCTCCGAAACATGTTTCACTATCTCTCAGACCTCTATAACATGTTTTAGTATCTCTCAAGACCTCCATAACATGTTTAGTATCTCTCAGACCCTCCTAACATGTTTTAGTATCTCTCAGACCTCTATAACATGTTTTAGTATCTCTCAGACGTCCGTAACATGTTTTAGTATCTCTCAGACCTCTATAACATGTTTAGTATCTCTCAGACCTCCGTAACATGTTTCAGTATCTCTCAGACCATCATAACATGTTTTAGTATCTGTCAGACATCCGTAAACATGTTTTAGTATCTCTCAGACCTCTATAACATGTTTAGTATCTCTCAGACCTCTATAACATGTTTTAGTATCTCTCAGACCTCCATAACATGTTTTAGTATCTCTCAGACTCCGTACATGTTTCAGTATCTCTCAAACCTCTATAACATGTTTTGTATCTCTCAGACCTCCATAACATGTTTCAGTATCTCTCAGACCTCCATAACATGTTTTAGTATCTCTCAGACCTCCATAACATGTTTCAGTATCGCTCAGACCTCCGTAACATGTTTCAGTATCTCTCAAACCTCTATAACATGTTTTAGTATCTCTCAGACCTCCGTAACATGTTTCAGTATCTCTCAGACCATCATAACATGTTTTAGTATCTCTCAGACCTCTATAACATGTTTTAGTATCTCTCAGACCTCCATAACATGTTTTAGTATCTCTCAGACCTCCATAACATGTTTCAGTATCTCTCAAACCTCTATAACATGTTTTAGTATCTCTCAGAGCTCCGTAACATGTTTCAGTATCTCTCAGACCATCATAACATGTTTTAGTATCTCTCAGACCTCCATAACATGTTTTAGTATCTCTCAGACCTCCGTAACATGTTTCAGTATCTCTCAAACCTCTATAACATGTGTTAGTATCTCTCAGACCTCCGTAACATGTTTTGTATCTCTCAGACCTCTATAACATGTTTTAGTATCTCTCAGACCTCCGTAACATGTTTTAGTATCTCTCAAACCTCTATAACATGTTTTAGTATCTCTCAGACCTCCATAACATGTTTTCAGTATCTCTCAGACCTCCATAACATGTTTTAGTATCTCTCAGACCTCTATACATGTTTAGTATCTCAGACCTCCATAACATGTTTTAGTATCTCCCAGACCTCCGTAACATGTTTTAGTATCTCTCAGACCTCCATAACATGTTTTAGTATCTTCTCAGACCTCCATAACATGTGTTAGTATCTCTCAGACCTCCATAACATGTTTTAGTATCTCTCAGACCTCCATAACATGTTTTTAGTATCTCTCCAGACCTCCATACATGTTTCAGTATCTCTCAGACCTCCATAACATGTTTAGTATCTCTCAGACCTCCGAAACATGCTCTACCTCTCCATCAGGGAGACAGGGAGACTGCTCTACCTCTCCATCCAGGGAGACAGGGAGACGTCTACTCTCATCCAGGGAGACTGCTCTACCTCTCCATCCAGGGAGACTGCTCTACCTCTCCATCCAGGGAGACAGGGAGGCTGCTCTACCTCTCCACCCAGGGAACAGGGAGACTGCTCTACCTCTCCATCCAGGGAGACAGGGAGACTGCTCTAACCTCTCCATCCAGGGAGACTGCTCTACCTCTCCCATCCAGGGAGACAGGGAGGCTGCTCTACCTCTCCATCCAGGGAGACAGGGAGACTGCTCTACCTCTCCATCCAGGGAGACAGGGAGACAGGGAGACTGCTCACATCCATTAGTGAAGACCTACAGCTGAACTTCATAATGAATGAATGAGAACAATGTGAGAGCCATTTACAAGCAAACAGTCATAACGGAGAACATGATCCTGTTTTTCCTTTCCCCTAGCAATTTACAGAGCTAACAGGATTCTACCTCACTCTCAACCTCTCTTTCCCCCTGTCCCCCCCCTTGTCCCCCAACCCCTCCCCCCAAAAAGCACTGGACACAGTAACCTCTGTTGTTCTTCAGAAGCAAAAAAGGGAAATAGCTCAAAAGGTGGTCGCCAAACCTGGTCGATCTTCAAGGCATTCCTAGTCGATCACCAAACATGTGTCTATGAATTTGTGCGCGAGGCAGATGGAGTGCGACTGGAGTTTAGGCATCAAGTGGAAGACGGTGTCCCCTCTCTCTGGCCAGTCTCACCGGAGGAAAGCAAGGAGAGAGCAGGGACCATGAGAGGCTCCCTCCCTCCTCTGAGACTAATGCCGTGTTCAAAACAACTGGGAACTCGGAAATCTCACACTTCCGACTTCAGTGCGTTCAAGACTAGAAAAAAAAAAAAAAAACACATGATCTGACTGGGAAAAATCATTTAGAACAGTCATCCAACTCGGAATTCCAAGTTGGAAACTCTGGCATCTTTCTAGAGCTCCGACTTTTCCGACCTGAACATCACCAACGTCATGATTTGACCTGGGTTTTTGTTTTGTTCCCAGTTCTCTTGGAAGCACCATGACCATCAGATGCAACTACAAAAGCAAATTAAATCTCTGCCTTGCTGGAAGCCCCACCTTCCACAGGTGATAAGTGAGGCTTGGAATTCATTCCTTCAATTATTTCGCTCTTCACCTTGGTCTGAACAGGAACGATTTATGCTACTAAAACAAACAAGCGGCACACCAGACTGTCTTACGTTGACCCAACTGAACTGTCCCTTAGTGGTAAAGCGTCCTCAACCCCTGAACGTTTTGTGCTGAAGTTAGTATGGTTCTAATGAGTTTCCTAATCACAAACATAGATTCTTCTCCATTTAGTTTTCACTCTGCAATAAAACAATGTCAGTGGGCGTTTACAAAAAAGTAGCTGAGAGCCTGAATTACCAATATATGTAGTAAATAAGTGGTGAAACACAGGCATTGAGTAGAACCTGTTAGTGATGAATAGTAAATTAGTTGGGTCTTTTCACGAGGGAGTGGTGATATACTGCCATCTGGTGGTGACTAGAAACAATTGCATAATAAGACCTATTATAAAATGATGGACTCAACTCGTGACTCGACCATTGGGGACTTGGACTCGACTCAGACTTCAGCCATAGGGTGTGTGGCTGGTGTGTGTGATTTGAGATTTGTGGGCACTAGCTACAGCCAGGTATAGCATGGAGATGGAGGAGGCCAGGCAGTAAAACACATCGTCCAATCTCTCCTCCTTCTAAAACATGGGAGCTAGACAGCATGTTTAGCCTGCATGTTTGCCCTGTGAATAAACAAACATCTATGCAGAAACCGAGTGCTCCTTTTTCTTTATTTTGGGATAGTGAACTGTTGAAGTGTCCTGGAGTAAGGAATGTTTTATTTCGGATTATCAAGTCCCTCAGTCGAGCACCTGATTCCCTTCATATTCAAGCTAGACTGAAGCGTGTTTCGGTATGCTTTGCTACACCCACAATAACATCTGCTAAATATGTGTATGTGACCAATCAAATTTGATACGATTTTTAAGCTCAGGTTTAAAGCATGGTTGGGGTTGTATTGGGATGTATTGGAAAAAAATACCAAAAGGCTAGATTGATAAAACCAAGGGTTGTGATGGAGACCAAGACTTATCTGGGCTAAACTGAGCTGAGAGGGAATATATCTGATATTATATTAATGCTTTTATCCAAACACATCAGGACATATCTGACATTATTAAGGCTTTTATCCAAACACACCAGGACAGAAATAGACTGTAGATCCGGCTTCAGGATTTTTGTTATGTTCTCTCCTGCCTCTTCTGACTGCTGTTTTAGAGCTGTGCTGCTATTCCTCACAGTTACATCAGGTTGTCTGACATCCAAAGACCTAGCCAAATACCTAGCTAAAGACCTAGCCAGAGACCTAGCCAAATACCTAGCCAAATACCTAGCTAAATACCTAGCCAGAGACCTAGACAAAGACCTAGACAAAGACCTAGCTAAATACCTAGCCAAAGACCTAGCTAAATACCTAGCCAGAGACCTAGCCAGAGACCTAGCCAAAAAGAACCTAGGCCAGCAGACCTAGCCAAGACCTAGCCAGAAGACCTAGCCAGAGACCCTAGCCAAGACCTAGCCAAATACCTAGCCTAAAGACCTAGCCAGCAGACCTAGCCAGCAGACCTAGCCAAAATACCTAGCCAAAGACCTAGCAAAATAGCATAGCCTCAAAGACCTAGCCAGAGACCTAGCCAGAGACCTAGCTAGAGACCTAGCCGAACCTAGCCAAGAGACCTCCTAAGAGACCAGCCTAAAGACCTAGCCAAAAAGACCTAGCCAGAGGACCTAGCCAGAGACCTAGCCAAAGGACCTAGCCAGAGACTAGCCAGAGACCTAGACAGAGACCTAGCCAGAGGACCTAGCCAGGAGACCTAGACAAAGACCTGGACAAAGACCTAGCCAAAGACCTAGCCAAAATACCTAGCAAATACCTAGGCAAATACCTAGCCAAAGACTAGCCAAAGACCTAGCCAGAGACCTAGACAAAGACTAGCCAAAAGACCTAGCCAGAGACCTAGCCAGAAGAACCTAGAAAATACCTAGCCAAACCTAGCCAGAAATACCAGCCAAAGACCGCAAAGACCTAGACGAAATACCTATGCCCAGATAGCACCTCCCAAAGACGTAGCCATATTGCTTACCAAATACCTCGCCAAAGAGACCCTTTAGATCAAAGACCATAAGCCAGAGACTAGGACAAGAACCTAGCCAAAGACCTAGCCAGAGACCTAGCTAGAGACCTAGACAAAGACCTAGCCAGAGACCTAGACAAAGACCTAGACAAAGACCTAGCCAAAGACCTAGCCAAATACCTACCAAATACCTACCAAATACCTAGTCAGAGACCTAGCCAAATACCTAGCCAGAGACCTAGACAAAGACCTAGCCAAAGACCTAGCCAAAGACCTAGCCAAATACCTAGCCAAATACCTAGCCAGATACCTACCAAAGACGTAGCCAGATACCTACCAAAGACGTAGCCAGATACCTACCAAATACCTAGACAAAGACCTAGCCAGAGACCTAGCCAAAGACCTAGCCAAAGACCTAGCCAAATACCTAGCCAAAGACCTAGCCAAAGACCTAGCCAAAGACCTAGCCAGAGACCTAGCCAAATACCAAGCCAGAGACCTAGCCAGAGACCTAGCCAGAGACCTACCAAAGACCTAGCCAGCGACTTGGCCAAAGACCTAGCCAAAGACCTAGCCTAGCCATTTCAACCCCATGTGAGGAGGTACGTACCACTGGTGTGGTGGGCATTTATAGGGTCAGTACGTACCACTGGCGTGGTGGGCATTTATAGGGTCAGTACGTACCACTTTGGCGTGGTGGGCATTCATCGGGTCAGCGTATTGTAGCAGGGCCTGGAACTGGTTGTTCTTGGTGAAAGTGATGATCTTCAGGACTGTCCCGAACTTAGAGAAGATCTATGGAGGCAAAACAAAAACCAAGTTCATATAAACATATCTCTTAGGCTACTTAGCACCATACTCTCATTCAGTATTCTGTGTTATGACCTGGGCTCCTCTCAATTCATCTTTCCTTGATTCCTCTCTCCACATCTTCTCAAAGCGCATTTGAAGAAGGTCAGAGGGGAGGGACTATTAAGATAGAGCCATAGTGCAATGGTGCAACACATCCAGAGAGACAGGGTAGAAGAGGTTAAAGGTCAGGGTTACCTGGTGTAGGACCTCCAGAGAGACAGGGTAGAAGAGGTTAAAGGTCAGGGTTAC
>NW_019944814.1:50825-60524 GCF_002910315.2 Salvelinus sp. IW2-2015 | reverse complement strand
CCCGGTTACGTTGGTGAATTTACAAGCAATTACAGTTGAGCTCTTGAATACAGCACTTGAAGCCGGACCACCCTTCAGACAGTTATCTCTGTTTACAACAGAGGACTGTCTAGGTCAAAACTGATATTATCGGAGAAAGGAGAGATGTTCTGAGAAGAGAGGCAAATGGCATTAAGGAGCTTAATAATCTGAGCAGGCAGGATGTAAGGGGCTGTTAAGGGGCTTGAAGTCAATCAATCAATCAATCAATCAATCAATTCAATTTTATTTTATATAGCCCTTCGTACATCAGCTAATATCTCGAAGTGCCTTTAAAGACACCCAAGCCTAAACCCAAACCAGTGTAATGCAGTGTGCAGAAGCCAGCAGGTTGTAGGAAAACTCCCTAGAAGGCCAAACCTAGGAAGAAACCTAGAGAGGAACCAGGGGCTATGAGGGGTGGCCAGTCGCTTCTTCTGGCTGTGCCGGGTGGAGATTATAAACAGAACCTATGCCAATATGTTCAAAAAATGTTCATAACGTGACCAAGCAGTCAAATAATAATATGAATAATTTTCAGTTGGCTTTCATGACCATTCACTCAGAGTTGAAAAACAAACAGGTCTGGGAAGGTAGCGTTCCATAAACCGCAGGCAGACAAGTGAAAACTGGAAGAGCAGCAGGCCAGGCGGACTGGGGGAACAGCAGGAGTCACCACGGGCGGCAGGTCCCGACGCATGGTCCTAGGGCCCAGGTCCTTCCGAGAGAAAGAAAGAGAGAAGGAAATAATGTAGAAGAGAGCCAATTTCAAAATTTCCATAAATGACCAAGGGCATGGTAAATAATAAATCAGGAATAAAATCTCAGTTGGCTTTTCATGCGATCTTAAGAGTTGAAAACAAGCAGTCTGGGAAGTAGGCTTCCATAACCGCAGGCAGAACAGTTTGAAACTTTTTCGTAAATAGCAGCAAGCCAGGCGGACTGGTGGGACAGCAGGAGGTCACCACGGCCGTGTCTCGACGTATGGTCCTAGGCGCTTCAGCGTCCTCCGAGAGAAAGAAAGAGGAGAAAGGAGGATAGAGAGGAGGCCAAGATTTTCAAAATGTGTATACGAGAAAATAATGACAAGCATAAGAGATCCAATAAATTAAATCAGGAATAAATCTCAGTTGGCGTTTTCAATACCGAATCATTAAAAGTTGAAAAACAGCAGTGCTGGCGACGTAGGGTTCCGGTAAAGAACACAGGGCAGAACCGTATGAAAACGTGAATAGACAGCAAGGCAGGCGGAGCTGGGACAGGCAAGTGTCATCATGGCCGACCGTATGAGTCCTGGAACGTTATGGTCCTAGGGACTCAGGTACTATCCAGAGAAGAAAAAGATCATAGACGACAAATAAATTAGGAGAGGCAGTGATCGTTAGAAAGTTCAAACAGGGATCTGCGATGAAGACAGGGATGAAGGACTTCACAGTGATACCAACTGAGACCCTAGCCCGAACCCGACACAACAGCTGGCACTAAATGTGTAGTTGTTATCCTGAATACAGTAACACTTTGTGTTGACTACCGCGTTCGTAGTAGAACAACAGACAGAGCCACGAGAGAGCGTTAATGAGCAACCTTGCAGTCAAAAACACCAAACAATGCTTGCTGTTCTAGTTGAGGTTGGATTGAATATTTCTAATTTCCAGGGGAGTCATAATGGTTGCCCATGCACTTGTTCTACCAGTGTGCATGTCAAATCAAATCCTCTTAAAGAGTTGTCCTGTGAAAATATATAAATAGAACAGGAAACTTTTTCATACTTTACTTTTAGCAAAGAAAGGCTTTATCAGCGCTAGTAGGCTCTCATAGTCTGAGCGCGAGGATGCCTACATAATGCTCTCTCGGCTGCTCTCTCGAGGAGCTATGTGTCATTGGCTAACCTCCCGTGACCAACTGCAACAGTAGCAGAGGAGCATGAGACGGAGGGGAGAGTAGAAACTGAGAAAAGAGGAGAGGATGTGCAGAGTTAGGGAGGAGTTAGAAGAGGATGCTGTGCTATTGTCTGGACTCGCTATGGGATGGACCTTCAGAGTTAGTGTTTGATTTGCTTCTCGACATGTAGGGATATCAAACAAGGCAAAACATTCAGATTGAATTACCGCCGAGGAGTATTGTAAGTGGAGGCATCGAATAGATGATATTATACCTCTCTGACGCGACCGGAGAGAGGATACAGCACCAGTATTGAGGATCGGACAGTGAGTGCGAGACCACGGAGAGATGGAGGACGGAAGGTAGGAATTGTAAGCATCTCTCGATTGCCCAATAGTTAATATGTCTAACCATTAATAGTAGTTACGACTCTCTTCCACTACAACTTATTGTGGTAACCACGATATGATTATTACGACTCGTCTCGTGGGCCACAGTTTAATGTAATCAAATATCATATATTATGTCATTTACTTCACTAATCTGCTCCTAACTAGAGTGGGAGAGAGGTGTAATATCACTATGGTTGTAATACACAATAGTGCAGAGAGAGTGTAATATATTCATTAATGAGTGTTTACCTAACTATACATAACTACATCCGTCTCTCTCTTCCGTCCTGCCTTACCATAGACGCGCCCATCCTGTCATCGTGCCTTCATCTCCGTTCCTTCCTGATACCATCCTTCCTCTCCGTCCTTCCCTGTCATTCCTTCCACATTCATTCCTCGCCTCGCGTTTCATAATTTTTTCTTTTCCCGGGGGCATCACCCCAACTACCTGAGTCCATCCTCCCAGTCAGACAGTGCAGCATTCCTCTTTTACTCTTCCTCTCTCCAATCCCTCCTCTTTTTCTTTCTACTCTCCTCCCTCCCTGTCTCATCTCCTCTGCTAGCTGTCATGTTTGCGTTCTTCCATTTAAAAGCTGAGAGAGAGAGAGAGATAGGTAGAGAGAGAGGAGAGGAGAGACGTGTGGCTTCCTGGATGTCTAAAGTTTTTCATTACCCACTGCAGCCACTACTGCATGAGCCAGGTGGAAATGGTCCGCTTCATTGTTCTCACTTCTCTTCATTGTCTCTCTACTAATCTCTGTCTTTCATCTATCTTCTCACTATGTTCTCTCTTCGTCTCTCTCTATGTTCTTCTCTATCCAATCTCTTCTTCTTATGTCTCTCTATCGATCTTCTCTTCATGTTTTCTCTATCAATCTCTTCTGGTCTATGTCTCTCTATTCAATCTCTCACTATGTCTCTCTATCGATCTTCTCTCTATAGTTTCTCTATCGAATCCGCTCTCTATGTCTCTCTATCAATCTCTCACATTGTCTCTCTACGATCTCTCTCTTTGTTCTCTATCAATCTCTCATATGTCTCTCTATCAATCTCTCACTATGTCTCTCTATCGATCTCTCTCTATGTTCTCTCTACAATCTCTCTCATATGTCTCTTTCTATCGATCTCTCTCTATGTTTCTCTTACGATCTTCCTCTCTATGTGCTCTCTATCGATCTCTTCTCTATGTCTCTTATGAATCCTCTTTTATGTCTCTCGGATCTCTTCTATGTCTCTCTATCATCTTATGTGTTTCTCTCTATCGATCTCTATTCTCTCTATCGATCTCTCTATGTTCTCTCTATTGATCTTCATGTCCTCGTCTATTGATCCTCTCCTACTCTCTTGTCACCTTTCTTTCTCTCTTCCGTCTCCACCCCTCCGTCTCCGTCTCCACCCCTCCCTCTTTCTCTCCCTCCCTTCTCCACTTTCTCCCACCCTCCCTCTTTCTCTCTCCGCTTCTCCGTCGTCCCACCCCTCCCTCTCTGTCTCCACCTCTCCCTCTCCTCCCACCCCTCCCTCTTTCCCCTCTTCCGTCTCCACCCCTCCCTCTCCGTTCTCCACCCCTTCCCTCTTTCTCTCTCCACCCTCTATCCTTCTTTCCCCTTCCGTCTCCACCTCTTCCCTCTCACATTTCTCCACCCCTCCTTCTACGGTCTCCACCCCTCCCTCTTTCCCTCTCCGTCTGCCACCCTCCCCTCTTCCTCTCGCAGCTCCACTTCCCTCTCCGTCTCCACCGCTCCCTCTCCGTCTCCCTCTCCACTCTCCGTCTCCCATTACCCTCATCGATGCACCCTCTCGCTCGTCTCCAACCCTCCCTCTTTCCCCTCCGTCTCCACCCTCCCTCTCCTCTCCACCCCTCCCTTCTTTCCCTCTCCGCTCCACCCCTCCGCTCTCCCGTCTCCACCCCTCCCTTTCCTCTCCGACCCTCCCTCCCCACCCTCTCTCACTCTCCCTCTCTCACCCCTCCCTCTTTTCCTCTCCCTCTTTCCCCTCTCCGTTCTCCAACCCCTCCCTCTTTCTGCTCTGCCTTCCCTTATCAAAAGAAAAGAAGAAACATACGAACAACACAGGGCAGATATCCTGTAGATATCCTATAGATGTGACAGGGAAACAACGACATGGTTGACAGCTGCCACATGGCATCTCAATCCTATTATGATGCTGTGGATTGCAATAGCGAAATGCATTTGTAACCAAAACAAAATCAGATGCAAAATGGCTACTAATAGCATTGTGTATATATACAGTGCAATCGGAAAGTATTCAGACCCCTTGAATTGGTGGCAGCATCATGCTGTGKGGATTTTTTTCAGCKGCAGGTACTGGGAGWCTAGCCAGGATCGAGGGAAAGATGAAGTACAGAGAGGTCCTTGATGAAAACCTGGAAGACATTTTTTGTTTAAGGCTGTAAYGTAATAAAATAAGGCTGTAACGTAACAAAATGTGGAAAATTGTCAATGGGTCTGAATACTTTCCGAATWTACTGTATATACACCATATCAGCCAAGGCATTGTACAGATGCCGTATCTTAATTTGATCGTCCTGTTGTTGCAGGAATTTTTCTGCACCRCAGGAAATGCAAACTTGTAGTGTATTCWAGGTTGAAAAATGCTTCTAAAGTTTAAAGTTTCTAAAAAGACCCTAATAAAAATGGCCATAAATTATAAACATAATACATCACATTTCCTGTTGCTGCAGGATTATTTTCCTGCTCTAGAAAAMTAGCTCAAATTAAGATCCCACATCTGTATACATCTGTTATATTTCTGTTTGTGTATCACTACAGTTTGTTTACAAACACTAGAATTGTTTGTTTACCCTTCTCCTTTCTAACCTTATCAACCAATCTGGCATCCAATCCAGAAGGAAAGAATGACGTTCATTCTTTCCTTCTGCCTGTGAGATTTGGGATGATGTTCGTTCCTTCCTTCTGCCTGCTGCACCAATATTAGTTCTATCTTGGAGGGTAGCCTGGGCGGGAACTAGCATGTGATATTCTATAAATCCTCATCCGTGCCTTGCCTCCTCTGTAACCCTGGGATACAGAACACCAGCACAGCTGAGACTCTGGATGAGTCCCAAATGGGTCCCTATTCCCTATATAGYGCACTACTTTTGGTCCAGGGCCCAATGAAGGTTGTGTGGGGCCCTATGTGCCATTTAGGACGCAGGCTCTGTCTGAGGGCAGTGCAGGCCAGAGGCAGTGATCATGCTGATGCTGAAACTTCAAAGCAGGTTTATTATGTCATTTTTATCGGATCAGAGCAAGACGATGCCTTAGGAACTAGAACAAGTTTAAGTTTTAAAGTGTGACAGTGAGAAGAAGAAGAAGACGAYGAAGAACCACAACAAGTATATCTCCCCGGCAGCAACACCGGGGTTCAGCTGTATGCCCACGGTGCCACCATCAGAACAAATTGGACACATTGACCTAGGACGAGTTACTTCTGTACTTCTGTTTACCATGCTTGCCAAATATCAGAACTTAAAATCAAACTGACCATGCAATAAAATAGGCTTTGATGTATTTTGGACCATTTTCAATGAAGTTGACTACTTTAAACGTCTTTTTCTCCAGAACCGCTGGGCCATTCGGTTATTAATGTCTGCAATCGGTTATTAATCAATCATATTTAGTATATAGTTTTGTGCAGATCGGTCATTTGGTGCCAGAGGAGTAGCGCTTTGAGTGTTTTTCACAAAATTCAAAATGGCGGAAAATCTATAATGGTAAACTTTTTTATTTTTTTTWAAATATTTTTTTTTAAACTAGGCAAGTCAGTTAAGAACAAATTCTTATTTACAATGTCAGCCTACCAAAAGGCAAAAGGCTGGGATTAAAAATAAAAATATAGGACAAAGAGGCAAACTTCATGGGCTCTTGAGGCAAATCTGTTCCTTGTGAGGAGAGGGACTTATGTACCAATTTCTAGGACTCTAGCTCACAAACATCAAAGAGAAGATTCTCCAGAGCCCTGTTCCTCCTCCCGCACTCTCCCTTGGTGTCGTGTTCTCCAGTCCAGTTGCCTCCAGTCCGTACCAGCACCAAGCCTCTGTGCGTCTCCAGAGGCCCTGACGCACTGATCCTGTCTCCCCGCATCGTCCTGAGGTGCGTGCGCCTCAGCCAGGTACCCCACCACGTTTCTACGTGTACCACGCACCTAGTCCTAAAGTGCGCCTTGAGAACTCAGTGTGCCCTGTGTTTGTTCCCCGCACTAGCCTGAAGGTGCGTTGGTGCCTTAGCCCTGTACCCTGCTTCAGTTCCGGCACCACGCCACCAGGCTACACGTGGCGTCTCAGCCGGCCAGAGTCTGCCGTCTGCCCAACGGTTGCCTGAACTGCCCGTCTGCCAAGCGGCGCCTAACTGGCCCGTCTGCCAAGCGGCGCCTGTGAACTGCCCGTCTGCCAAGGGCGCCTGAACTGCCCGTCTGCCCAACGGGCTGAACTGCCCGTCTGGCCCAACGGGCCTGAACTGCCCGTCTGCCCAACGCCGTCTGAACTGTCCCGTCTGCCAAGCGCCGCATTGAACTGCCGCGTCCTGTATTTGAGCCTTTCAAAGCCGCCCGTCTGCGGCCGAAGCGTTCGAGCCTACAGAGCCGTCCGCCAGACCAGGAGCCGCTAGAGCCTTCCGACCAGAAGCCCGAGACCTAGGAGCCTGCAGGCGCTAGAGCTTTCCGCCAGAACGATCAGCCAGAGCCTTCAGCCGACCGGATCAAGCCAGAGCCTTCCGCCAACCGGATCAGCCAGAGCCTTCCGCCAGACCGGGATCAGCCAGAGCCTTCCGCCAGACCGGATCAGCCAGAGCCTTCCAGCCAAGACCGGATGCAGACCAGACCGATCACCGCTTCGCCAGGACCATAGCAGCCGTTCGCAGACTCAGCCAGAAGCCTTGTCCGCCAGACCGGATCAGCCAGAGGCTTCCGCCAGACACGGATCAGCCAGAGCCTTATTCCGCCAGACCGGATCACCAGAGCCTTCCGCCGAGACTCGGATCAAGCCAGAGCCTTCCGCCAGAAAGGATTCAGCCAGAGCCTTCCGCCAGAACGGATCAGCCAGAGCCTTCCGCCAGGTCCAGCCACTTGCAGCCCAGACAGCAGAGCCGTCAGCGAGCATGACCAGCCAGAGCCGTCAGCGAGCCATGACCAGCCAGAGCCGTCAGCTGAGCCATGAACCAGCCAGAGCCGTCAGCGGAGCCATGACAGCCAGAGCCGTCAGCCGAGCCGATGACCAGCCAGAAGCCGCCAACCAGACAGGACTGCCAGAGCCGCCACGCAGCACAGATCTGCCAGAGCACGCTCAGCCAGCCATGAGCGTCCAAGAGCCGCCAGCCGCCATGAGCGTCAAGAGCCGTCAGCAAGCCATGAGCAGCCAGATCGTCAGCCAGCCATGAGGCAAGCCAGAGTCCGTCAGCCAGCCAATGAGCCTCCAACCAGATCCGCCAGAGCCGTCCAGCCAGGACCGCCAGAGCCGTCATCCAGCCAGGGTCCGTCCCTCATTCGGTAGCTTGCCGTCCCTCAGTCCGGAGCTGCCGTCCCTCAGTCCGGAGCTGCCTCGCCTCGTCTCTGACGCCGCAGCTGCCGTTCCCTCGTCCGGAAGCTGGCCTCCCTCAGTCCGGAGTGCCCCTTATTCCTGGGTGTGCAGCCTTTATCCTGTGTGCCGCTTCCTTATCTGGTTGCTGCCCCTTAGTCGGTGCTGCCCTTAGTCCGGTGCTGCCCTTAGTCCGGTGCCGTTAGCCGTGCCTTAGTCCTTGCTGCCCCTTAGTCAGTGCTGCCTTAGTCCGGTGCTTGCCCCTTAGTCCGGTGCTGCCCCTTATGTCCGGTTGGCTTGCCACTTATGTCGGTGCTGCCCCTTTAGTCCTGTGCTGCCCCTTTAATCCATGCGGCGTTAGTGGAGGGTGGCCATTGGAGGAGAGGCTACGAAAGCGGCGTAGTGACTATGGTGGGGTGGGCCCCAGTCCGGAGCCGCCGCCGTGGGACGGAAGACCCACCAGGACCCTCCCCTATGACTGTGTGCTTGGTGCGCCGGAGTTGCACCTTAAGGGGGGGTTATGTCACGCCCTGGCCTTAGTATTCTTTGTTTTCTTAATTATTTTAGTTAGGTCAGGGTGTGACATGGGGAATGTATGTGTTTTTGTGTAGTGTCTAGGGTGGTTGTAAGGTTTAGGGGTTTATTAGAGTAGTTGGGTTTATGTTTAGTATATAGTAGTCTAGCTGTGTCTATGGTGAGTTGTAGGTATCTGGAAAGTCTATGGTTGCCTGAATTGGGTCTACATTAGAGACAGGCTGGTTATTGTTGTCTCTTGATTGGGAGCCATACTTAAGGTAACCATAGGCTTTAGCTGTTTTGTGGGAATTGTCTATGTTGAACGTTTTGTAGCTGTTTGTGTGCACTACGTTTATAGCTTCACCGGTCGTTTGTTGTTTGTATAGTTTGTAATAGTGTTTTCGTTTCATGTTCATTCTCGTAGTAAAATAAAGAAGATGGCTTATTTTCCACATGCTGCGTTTTGGTCCGTCTCTCCTCCACACGATCGTGACACACCGAGGCCTGTACTCTGGAGTGGGATCGATTTGGAGCTGGAGGGTCGCGTCATGGTCTGGGCGGTGTGTCACAGCATGCATCGGACTGAGCTTGTTGTCATTGCAGGCGTCTCAACGCTGTGCGTTACAGGGAAGACATCCTCCTCCCTCATGTGGTACCCTTCCTGCAGGCTCATCCTGACAATGACCCTTTCCAGCATGACAATGTCACCGGCCCATTACTGCTCCGTTCTTTGCGTGATTTCCTGCAAGACAGGAATGTCAGTGATTTTGTCCCCCCCCTTAGTTCAGGGACACAATATTCCTTTTCTGTTAGTCACGTTCTTTGGAACTTGTTCAGTTTATGTCTCAGTTGTTGAATCTTGTTATGTTCATAGAAATATTTAGAAATGTTAAATTGCTGAAAATAAACGCAGTTGACAGTGAGAGGAGACATTCTTTATTTTGCTGAGTTTATATTTTATTATTATCATGTGTTTTTTCTGCCATTTTGGTGACAAAAAAGAAATTCCCGTGAGATGAAAATGACCAGGATGTGCACCTTAGTAACATGGTAAAGGTCCAAGGGCCACACCTTCTAATGCAACTACATGACAAATGGCCACTGATGGCGCTATAACAAGCCATTGAAAATTCTACTTTGAAAAGTCACGACGCTCACCCTGTTTGATATGGTTGATTATGGTTGAATATGGTTGATTTTGGTCACTGGTTTGGAAAGGATAAACCATTCATGCAAGCTCATTTGCTCATAGCGGCCATAATGTTTCAGCTGGAGTTTTGTAAAATAGTTCGTAAATAGTCAACATCATTAAAAATGTTCCAAACTACATGAAAAGCCAAAAAATATTGCATTGATCAGTTT
>NW_019944814.1:46222-50800 GCF_002910315.2 Salvelinus sp. IW2-2015 | reverse complement strand
TTCATTGGGCCCTGGACCAAAAGTAGTGCACTATTATAGGGAATAGGGACCCATTTGGGACTCATCCAGAGTCTCAGCTGTGCTGGTGTTCTGTATCCAGGGTTACAGAGGAGGCAAGGCACGGATGAGGTATTTATAGAATATCACATGCTAGTTCCCGCCCAGGCTACCCTCCAAGATAGGAACTAATATTGGTGCAGCAGGCAGAAGGAAGGAACGAACATCATCCCAAATCTCACAGGCAGAAGGAAAGAATGAACGTCATTCTTCCTTCTGGAGTGGATGCAGATTTGGTTGATAAGGTTTAGAAGGAGAAGGGTAAAACAAACAATTCTAGTGTTTGTAACAAACTGTAGTGATACACAAACAGGAAATATAACAGATGTATACAGATGTGGGATCTTAATTTGAGCATTTTTCTAGAGCAGGAAATAATCCTCAGCAACAGGAAATGTGATGTATTATGTTTATAATTTATGGCCATTTTTTATAGGGTTTTTTAGAAACTTTAAACTTTAGAAGCATTTTTCAACCTTGAATACACTACAAAGTTTGCATTTCCTGTCGGTGCAGAAAAATTCCTGCCAACAACAGGACGATCAATTAAGATACGGCATCTGTACAATGCCTTGGCTTGATATGGTGTAGTATACAGTATTCGGAAAGTATTCAGACCCATTGACATTTTCCACATTTTGTTACGTTACAGCTCTATTTTATTACGTTACAGCCTTAAACAAAAAAATGTCTTCCAGGTTTCATCAAGGACCCTCTCTGTACTTTCATCTTTCCCTCGATTCCTGGCTAGGTCTCCCAGTACCTGCGCTGAAAAAAAATCCCCAAGCATGATGCTGCCACCAATTTCAAGGGTCTGAATACTTTCCGATTGCACTGTATATATACACAATGCTATTAGTAGCCATATTTGGCATCTGATTTTGTTTGGTTAACTCAAATTTCGCATAATTGACAATCCACCGCAAGTTCATAATAGTAGTTGAGGATTGGCCGATGTGGGCAGCGTGACCTGTCAACTGTCGTCTCTTCCTGTCACTCTAAAGGATATACTACCAGGATATTCTGTCCTTGTGATTGTGCGCGTTGTTCCTTCTTTCTTTTGATAGAGGGAAAGGCAGAGAGAAAGAGGGAGGGGTGGGGGGTAAGCTGGGAGAAAGGAGTGGAGAGGGAGGAGGGGTGGAGACGGAGAGGGAGGGGGGTGGAGACCGGAGATGGTGAGGGGTGGAACGGAGATGGGAAAGAGGGAGAGGGGAGAAGGAGGGAGGGGGTGAGACGGAGAGGGAGGGGTGGGTGGAGACGGAGAGGAGAGGGAGAGTGGACGAGAAGGAAGAGGAGAGAAGAGAGGTGGAGACGGAGGGGAAAGAGGTGGAAGGACGAGCGGAGGGTGGAGACGGAGAGGAGGGGTGGAGATCGGAGAGAGGGAAAGAGGGAGGCGGTGGGAGAACGGAGAGAGGAGGAAGGAGTAGGGGGGTGGAGAACGGAGAGAGGAAAAAGGCAAGGGTGGTAGAGGAAGAGGAGTGGAGACGAGATGGCGAGGGGTGGGAGACGGAGAGGAAAGAGGGAGGTGTGGAGACATGGAAAGATAGAGGGGGGTGGAGACATAGAGAGTGGGAGGGGTGGACGGAGAGGAGTTGACGACGGAGAGAGAAAGAGGGAGGGTTGCGAAGGAGAAGAGGAGGGGGAGAGAAGAGAGGAAAGGGGGTCGGAGACGGAGAACGGAGGGGTGGAGACGGAGAGGAAAAGGAGAGAATAAAGGTGAGGGTGGAGACGGAGAGGAAAGAGGGAGAGAAAGAGGAGGGTGGAGACGGAGAGGGAAAAGAGGGAGAGAAAGAGGTATTGAGAGGTGGAGACAGAGAGGAGAAACCGGAGAGGAGAAGAGGCAGGGTCTGGGAAGACGGAGAGGGAAAGAGGGGAGAGAAAGAGGCAGGGTGGAGACGGAGAGGGGAAAGGCGGTGGAGAAGAGAAGGGAGGGGTGGAGACGGAGAGGGAGGGTGGAGACCCGGAGAGGGAGAGGCTGGAAGACGGACGAAGGGTGGAGACGGAGAGAGGAAAACCGAGGGAGGAGAACGGATAGGAGAGTGGGAGACGGAGAGGGAGGGTGGAGACGGAAGAGGGGAAAGATGGGAGGGGGCCTCCGAGACGGAGAGGGAAGAGGTGGAGACGAGGAGGGAGAGGTGAAACGGAGAGTGGGAAAGATGGAAAGGAGGACGAGAGGGTGACGAGAGAACGGAGAAGGGAGGGGTGGAACGGATGTAGGGAGAGCTCGGAGACGGGAGAGGGAGGGGTGATGAGAAGGAGAGGGGAAAGAGCAGAAGGGGTGGAGACGGAGGGAGAGGTGGAGAGGGAGAGGCTGGAATGGAGAGGGAAGAGGAAGGGACGGAGAGGGATGAGCACGGAAGAGGGAAAGAGAGAGGGGTGGAGACGATAGGAGGGAAGGCCAGGTCGGAGATAGGGCAGAGGGAGAGGTGGCAGACGGAGAGGGAAAGAGGAAGGGGTGGAGAGAGGAAAGAGGAGAGGGTGAGAGACCGAGAGGAGAAAGAGGGAGGGCGGTGGAAACGGAGAGGGAGGGTTGGAGACGGAGAGGAGGGTTTGAGACGGGTTGTGTGGGGCCCTATGTGCCATTTAGGACGCAGGCTCTGTCTGAGGGCAGTGCAGGCCAGAGGCAGTGATCATGCTGATGCTGAAACTTCAAAGCAGGTTTATTATGTCATTTTTATCGGATCAGAGCAAGACGATGCCTTAGGAACTAGAACAAGTTTAAGTTTTAAAGTGTGACAGTGAGAAGAAGAAGAAGACGAYGAAGAACCACAACAAGTATATCTCCCCGGCAGCAACACCGGGGTTCAGCTGTATGCCCACGGTGCCACCATCAGAACAAATTGGACACATTGACCTAGGACGAGTTACTTCTGTACTTCTGTTTACCATGCTTGCCAAATATCAGAACTTAAAATCAAACTGACCATGCAATAAAATAGGCTTTGATGTATTTTGGACCATTTTCAATGAAGTTGACTACTTTAAACGTCTTTTTCTCCAGAACCGCTGGGCCATTCGGTTATTAATGTCTGCAATCGGTTATTAATCAATCATATTTAGTATATAGTTTTGTGCAGATCGGTCATTTGGTGCCAGAGGAGTAGCGCTTTGAGTGTTTTTCACAAAATTCAAAATGGCGGAAAATCTATAATGGTAAACTTTTTTATTTTTTTTWAAATATTTTTTTTTAAACTAGGCAAGTCAGTTAAGAACAAATTCTTATTTACAATGTCAGCCTACCAAAAGGCAAAAGGCTGGGATTAAAAATAAAAATATAGGACAAAGAGGCAAACTTCATGGGCTCTTGAGGCAAATCTGTTCCTTGTGAGGAGAGGGACTTATGTACCAATTTCTAGGACTCTAGCTCACAAACATCAAACTGATCATGCAATATTTTTTGGCTTTTCATGTAGTTTGGAACATTTTTAATGATGTTGACTATTTACGAACTATTTTACAAAAACTCCAGCTGAAACATTATGGCCGCTATGAGCAAATGAGCTTGCATGAATGGTTTATCCTTTCCAACAATGTGACCAAAATCAACCATATTTCAACCATAATCAACCATATCAAACAGGGTGAGCGTCGTGACTTTTCAAAGTTAGAATTTTCAATGGCTTGTTATAGCGCCATCATGTGGCCATTTGTCATGGTATTGCATTAGAAGGTGTGGCCCTTGGACCTTTACCATGTTACTAAGGTGCACAGTCCTGGTCATTTTCATCTCACGGGAATTTGCTTTTTGTCACCAAAATGGCAGAAAAAACAATGATAATAATAAATATAAACTCAGCAAAATAAAGAAATGTCTCTCTCACTGTCAACTGCGTTTATTTTCAGCAAATTTAACATTTCTAAATATTTCTATGAACATAACAAGATTCAACAACTGAGACATAAACTGAACAAGTTCCAAAGACGTGACTAACAGAAAAGGAATATTGTGTCCCTGAACTAAGGGGGGGGGGACAAAATCACTGACATTCCTGTCTTGCAGGAAATCACGCAAAGAACGAGCAGTATGGCCGGTGACATTGTCATGCTGGAAGGTCATGTCAGGATGAGCCTGCAGGAAGGGTACCACATGAGGGAGGAGGATGTCTTCCCTGTAACGCACAGCGTTGAGACTGCCTGCAATGACAACAAGCTCAGTCCGATGATGCTGTGACACACCGCCCCAGACCATGACGGACCCTCCACCTCCAAATCGATCCCACTCCAGAGTACAGGCCTCGGTGTGTCACGATCGTGTGGAGGAGAGACGGACCAAAACGCAGCATGTGGAAAATAAGCCATCTTCTTTTATTTTACTACGAAGATGAACATGAAACGAAACACTATTACAAACTATACAAAAACAACAAACTCGTTTTATTGTAGTGTCTAGGGTGGTTGTAAGGTTTAGGGATTTATTAGAGTAGTTGGGTTTATGTTTAGTATAGTAGTCTAGCTGTGTCTATGGTTGAGTGTAGTATCTAGGAAAGTCTATGGTTGCCTGAATTGGGTCTCAAAGATATC
>NW_019944814.1:32620-40564 GCF_002910315.2 Salvelinus sp. IW2-2015 | reverse complement strand
CACATACATTCCCCATGTCACACCCTGACCTAACTAAAATAATTAAGAAAACAAAGAATACTAAGGCCAGGGCGTGACACGGTGTAACGCTCATTCCTTCGAYGATAAACKCRWATCYGACCATCACCCCTGGTGARACAAAACCGCGACTCGTCAGTGAAGAGCACTTTTTGCCAGTCCTGTCTGGTCCAGCAACGGTGGGTTTGTGCCCATAGGTGACGTTGTTGCCAGTGATGTCTGGTGAGGACCTGCCTTACAACAGGCTTACAAGCCCTCAGTCCAGCCTCTCTCAGCCTATTGCGGACCATCTGAGCAGTGATGGAGGGATTGTGCGTTCCTGGTGTAACTCGGGCAGTTGTTGTTGCTGCCATCCTGTACCTGTCCCGCAGATGTTCGGATGTACTGACCCTGTGCAGGTGTTGTTACACTTGGTCTGCCACTGCGAGGACGATCAGCTGTCTGTCCTGTCTCCCTGTAGCGATGTCTTAGGCGTCTCACAGCACTGACATTGAAATKTATTGCCCTGGCCACATCTGCAGTCCTCATGCCTCCTTGCAGCATGCCTAAGGCACATTCACGCAAATGAGCATGGGCATTTTTATTTTGGTGTTTTTCAGAGTCAGTAGAAAGGCCTCTTTAGTGTCCAAAGTTTTCATAACTGTGACATGAATTGCCTACCGTCTGTAAGCTGTTAGTGTCTTAACGACCGTTCCACAGGTGCATGTTCATTAATTGTTTATGGTTTATTGAACACAGTGTTTAAACCCTTTACAATGAAGATCTGTGAAGTTATTTGGATTTTTACAAATTATCTTTGAAAGACAGTGTCCTAAAAAAGGGATGTTTCTTTTTTTTGCTGAGTACATTAATAATAATAATAAATATAGCCGGGGTTCAAGCTGTGGGCCCACTGTGCCACCATCAGGACACATTGGAGACATTGCCCTAGGATGAGMTACTTCTGTACTCCTGAGCACGCTTGGCAAATATCAGAGCTCAAAATCAACAATATCATGCAAAATGCTTTTGATGTTTTTCGACACCTTTTTAATGATATTGATTGCTTTAAATGTTTAATTCTCCTGAACCAATGGACCGATTAGAACACTCTTTAGTATATCTATGGATGGACGTCTTTAAACGTTTTCCATGTTTTTTTCCTGTCCAACAGTGCCACCATGCGGTTAGCTAGACTCACCTCCCTGAGCATGTGTGCCAAATTTCTTCACTCTGAGTAAAAGAGTTTAACTTCTCTGCGCTACAGAATACGGGTTCACTTTCCTAAACAACCGCTGAATTGCAGGGCGCCAAATTCAAAAATATTACWAAAAATATTTATAATCATGCAATCACAAGTGAAATATACCAAAACACAGCTTAGCTTGTTGTTAATCCACCTATCGTGTCAGATTTTGAAAATATATTTTACAGCGAAAGAAATCCAAGCTTTTGTGAGTGTAGCTTTCAATGCTACAACAGCTTAGCCTTATATTAGCTTGGTTAGCTTGGTCACGAAAGTAAGAGAAGTAATAAAATTAATCGCTTACCTTTGATAATCTTCGGGTGTTTCCACTCACGAGACTCCCAGTTACACAACAAATCTTCTTTTTGTTCGATAAATATTACTTTTAACACAAAAAAACGGCATTTGGTTGCGCATTATTTTGAGAAAACGTGTTCCGTTCGACAAATCTCAAAAAGTATGGTCGTAGAATGGTCGTAGAAACATTTCAAATGTTTTTTATAATCAATCCTCAGGTTGTCTTTAACAAACATAATCGATAATATTTCAACCGGAGCATAACCTATTCTTTAAGAGACAAAAGGAAAATGGTGAGCTCCTCCCGGAAATATTCAGAGGACACTTGACGAGTTTTGAAAAAACTCGTTCATTTTTCAAAATAAAAGCCTGAAACTATGTCTAAAGCCTGGTCACAGCCTGAGGAAGCAATTGGAAAAGGAATCTGGTTAATACCCCTTTAAATGGAGGTTTGCACGGCACGGAAACCAGTAATTTTTTTTATATATACCGGGTTACTTTTTCTCAGGTTTTCGCTTGCAGAATAAGTATTATATTCTCACAGACAATATTTTGACAGTTTTGGAAACTTTGGAGTGTTTTCTATCCTAATCTGTAAATATCTGCATATTCTACGATCTGGGCCAGAGGAAATGTCCGTTTACTTTGGGCATGTTATTTAAAAAAAAAAATAATTAATCTGACCCCAGCGCTAAGAAGTTAAGTGGTATAAATCATTTCCCGTTATAGTGCCATCGTGTGGTCGATCTAAAAAGTGCTTGTTATATGTTGATTCTTGACAGTGTTTGGAACATGTGTACCCATTTTTGTCACAATACGAACATCCTTGTCTGATTGTATGCATTTACTGTATGTGCTTGACCACACCCATGTGAACATTCATCTGTCAATAGTGGCCATGTTGTTTTTTGTTACTAATAAATATTCAGGGCTCCTGAGTGGCCACGCGGTCTAAAGGCACTGCATCTCAGTGCTAGAGGTGTCACTTCTACCAGTCCTCGGTTCGATTCCAGGCTGTATCACAACCAGCTGTGATTGGGCGGTGCCCAATTGGCCCAGGGTCCTCCAGGCTGGGGTAGGGCGTCATTGTAAATAATAATTTGTTCTTAACTGACTTGCCTGGTTAAATAAAGATCAAGTAAAAGACCTACATGTTAAGTTTCATGCAAATCAGTGCTAGAGGAGAAACATTTTAAGTGATTTTCACAAAATYCTAAATGGTGGAAAATTAATCTTGCTGCGAATGTGAAACAATGTCATGTCTCTAGGCTACACGGGGTCTGACCTTTCAAGGTGTGCAATTTAAATTGCTTGTTATAGCGCCACCATGTGGCCTTTACCATATTTGCTAAGTTGCACAGTCCTGGGCCTTTTCTTCTTCGCTGCTTGAACCCCTAATAATGAACGGCAATATATACGATAGGGTTTCACCAGCGTCACTGCTTAAACCCTTAATAATAATAATAAATATAGCTGCACACAGCATTGCCGGCGTTCAAGCTGTGGGCCCACTGTGCCACCATTAGGACACATTTGACACTTCTGTACTCTTTACCATCACAAATCAACAAGATCATTCAATATAGTTTTGATGTATTTTGGACTGTTTTGTTAACTACTTTAAACGTTTTCTTCTCCTGAACAACTGGACCAGTCGGTACGAAATTTGGTATATAGCATCTATGGATACACCTGTTTTTTACGCAACATTTTCCCAAGACTCTAGTCCAAACAATATGGTCGCTATGAACCAATGATCTTGCATGAATGGTTTTCCTGTTAAACAGCGCCCCCAAATGCGGTCAAAACATAACCATAAACATACTCTAAATCCCTGAGCATGTGTGCCAAATTTCATCACTCTGAGTCAAACAGATCAAGAGATATAAACATGTGTCCGTTATAGCGCCACCGTGTGGTTGATTTAAATGTTGCCTACGTTGAGTGTTTTTTGACGATGTACATCCAGATTTGTTATGATGTGAATAACCATGACTGATTGGGTGGCAGGTAGCCTAGCGGTTAAGAGGTTGGGCCAGTCACCGAAAGATTGCCGGTTCGAATCCCAGATTCTGTCGTTGTTCCCYTGAGACAGGCACTTAATAAACCTATCGTTGCACTTTCAACATTTTCAATTGTTATAGCGCCACCATGTGGCCCAATTGGCATGGGATTGCATGATTCCTGTGTAGCTCAGTTGGTAGAGCATGGCGCTCGCAATGCCAGGGCTGTGGGTTCATTTACCCCTTGAAAATGTATGCACTCACTACTGTAAGTCGCTCTGGTTAAATTATGTAAATGGTAAGTTGCCAAGTTGCACCTTCCTAGGTCTTACCATCTCAAAGTTAATATTCCACGACGGAATAATAATAAGGATGAACGCCAACAAATACAACAGGGTTTCATGCTGCTGATCCCCTAACTACAACAACASTGTACTCGTAGTAACCACATGAGATGGAAGTCAAACTCTCTCTTTTTCTTTTTTGTAATATTTATTTTTAAAAATGGGGTAAGCAAGCAGTTCTTGTGCCCTGTGATTTGAATACCAAAACAATCTGTGTAAAACAGTAACATTAAACAACCTTTTTTTTATCCTATTATTTTGAGTGACATATCGAAAGATTCCAAAGAAACAAACAAAATATGTGTCTTTAGAAAGCATTGACTTATTCCACATTGTATTACAGTCTGAATTCAACATGGATTAAATGTACAGTCCCAGTCTAAAGTGCTGGAACACCTACTCATTCAAGGGTTTTTCTTATTATTATTTTTTGACTATTTTCTACATTGTAGAATAAAAGTGAAGACATCAAAACTATGATGTAACACATATGGAATCATGTAGTAACCAAAAAAAAWATATATATATTTGCCAAGAGTGTGCAAAGCCGCCATCAAGGCAAAGAGTGGCTACTTTGAAGAAAATCTCAAATCTCAAATATATTTTGATTTGTTTAACACTTTTTTTGGTTACTACATGATTCCATATGTGTTATTTCATTGTTTTTATGTCTTCGTTATTACTCGACAATGTAGAAAATAGTAAAAAAAAAAAAAAAAAAAACTCAAATGAGTAGGTGTGTCCAAACCTTTGACTGGTACTGTATATTTGTTCTTACCAATCAACACACAAAACCCCATAATGACAAAGTGAAAATATGTTTTTAGACATTTTTGAAAATATATTGAAAAGGAAATATCAAATTACACACAAGTATTCAAACCCCCTTTGCTAAGACACTCCAAATTGAGCTTTAGGTGCAATTCAATTTCCTTTGATCATCCTTGAGATGTCGCTACAACTTGATTGGAGTCCAACCTGTAGCCAATTGAATTGTTCGGACATGATTCAGAAAGAAACACACCTGGCTATACAAGGTCCCACAGTTGACAGTGTATGTCAGAGCAGAAACGACATCATATATCACGAAGTCCAAGGAACTGTTCATGATAACTCTCCAATAGAGAATAGTGACGAGGCATATACCTGGGGAAGGGTATAAAACAATTTCTAGAATGTTGAAAAGTTTCCAAGAGCACAGTGGTCTGCATCATTGGGAAAGGAACAAAAATATGGAACTACCCAGACCCTGCCTAGAACTGGCTGTCTGACCAAACTAAACAACCAGGCAAGAAGTTCCTTGGCCAGGGAGGTGACCAAGAACCCATTGAACCACTCTGACAGAACTACAGAGTTTCCTTGGCTGAGATGGGAGAACCTACCAGAAGGACACCACTTCACCAGTCTGGGCTTTATGGGAGAGACGGAAGCCACTCCTGAGAAAAAAGGCACATGACTGCACRCCTGGAGTTCATTTGCAAAAAGGCACCTGAAAGACTCTGAGCACATAAGGCAAAMGATTATGTGGTCTGATGAGACAAAAATGTAACTCTGTGGCCTGAATGCAAAGCGGTATGTCTGGAGAAAACCGGGCACAGCTCATCACCCATCTAAYACCATTGAACCGTGAAGCATGGTGGTGGCAGCATCATGTTATGGAGATGCTTTTCAGCGGCATGGACTGGGACACCGGTAAGGATAGAGGGAACAATGAATGTAGCAAACCCTTACTGAGAACCTGCTTCAGAGAGCAAATGAAATAAGACTGGGGGGGCAGAGATTTACATTCCAACAGGACAATGACCCCAAGCAGACAGCCAAAGCAACGCTGGAATGGCTTCAGAACAAGAATGTAAAAGTCCTTGAGTGGCCCAGCCAAAGCTCAGACTTGAATTTAATAGACAATCTGTGGAAAGACTTGAAGATTGCTGTTCACCTCCACTCCCAATCTAACTTAACAGAGCTTGAGAAAATCTGCAAGGAAGAAAATCCCCAAATCCAGATGTACAAAGCTGATACAGACATACCCAAGACGACTCAAAGCTGATAAAGACATACCCAAGACGACTCAAAGCTGATCCAGACATACCCAAGACGACTCAAAGCTGTTACAGACATACCCAAGATGTGGGTCTCTAATCTCTTATACCTCTCTGTTATCTGTGGTCTCTACTCTCTCTATCACCTTTCTGTTATCTGTGGTCTCTACTCTCTCTATCACTCTCTGTTATATGTGGTCTCTACTCTCTATCACCTCTGTTTCGTGGTCTTACTCTTATCACTCTCTGTTATCTGTGGTCTCTACTCTCTATCACCTCTCTGTTATCGGTGGTCTCTACTCTCTCTATCACCTCTCTGTTATCTGTGGTCTCTACTCTCTCTATCACTCTCTGTTATCTGTGGTCTCTACTCTCTATCACCTCTCTGTTATCTGTGGTCTCTACTCTCTCTATCCTCACTCTCTGTTATCGTGTTCTACTCTCTCTTCACTCTGTATTGTCTCTACTCTCTCTATCACTCTCTGTTATCTGTGGTCTCTACTCTCTATCACCTCTCTGTTATCTGTGGTTCTACTCTTATCACCTCTCTGTTATCTGTGGTCTCTTACTCTCTATCACTCTCTGTTATCTGTGGTTCTACTCTCTATCACCTCTCTGTTATCTGTGGTCTCTACTCTCTCTATCACCTCTCTGTTATCTGTGGTTCTCTACTCTCTATCACCACTCTGTTATCTGTGGTTTCTACTCTCTCTATCACCTCTCTGTTATCTGTGGTCTCTACTCTCTCTGTCACCATCTGTATCTGTGGTCTCTACTCTCTCTATCACTCTCTGTTCATCTGGTGGTCTCTACTCTCTATCACCTCTCTGTTATCTGTGGTCTCTACTCTCTATCACCTCTCTGTTATCTGTGGTCTCTACCTCTCTATCACCTCTCTGTTATCTGTGGTCTCTACTCTCTATCACCTCTCTGTTATCTGTGGTCTCTACTCTCTATCACCTCTCTGTTATTGTGGTCTCTACCTCTATCACTCTCTGTTATCTGTGGTCTCTACTCTTATCACTCTCTGTTACTTGTGGTCTCTACTCTCTCTATCACCTCTCTGTTATCTGTGGTCTCTACTCTCTATCACCACTTCTGTTATCTGTGGTCTCTACTCTCTCTATCACCTCTCTGTTATCTGTGGTCTCTACTCTCTCTATCACCTCTCTGTTATCTGTGGTCTCTCTTCTCTATCACCTCTCTGTTATCTGTGTTCTCTACTTCTCTATCACCTCTCTGTTATCTGTGGTCTCTACCTCTCTATCACCATCTGTTATCTGTGGTCTCTACTCTCTCTATCACCTTCTGTTATATGTGGTCTCTACTCTCTCTATCACCTCTGTTATCTGTGGTCTCTACTCTCTCTATCACCTCTCTGTTATCTGTGGTCTCTACTCTCTATCACCTCTCTGTTATCTGTGGTCTTCTACTCTCTATCACCTCTCTGTTATCTGTGGTCTCTACTCTCTATCACCTCTCTGTTATCTGTGGTCTCTACTCTCTTATCACCTCTCTGTTATCTGTGGTCTCTACTCTTCTATCACCTCTCTGTTATCTGTGGTCACTACTCTCTATCACCTCTCTTTATCTGTGGTCTCTACTCTCTCTGTCACCTCTCTGTTATCTGTGGTCTCTCTACTCTCTCTATCACCACTCTGTTATCTGTGGTCTCTACTCTCTCTGTCATCTTCACTGACGTTTGTGCAACTTAATAATGTGTGGCGTTATTTTAACAGCTTGTTTTAACACTGGAGATTGATGTATATGTTTACATCCTAGTAGAAATGTTTTGTGGTCTTATTTCTTTATAGATGAAGTGTGAAAAGGCCTCCTAAACTGAACCCTATTTGCTAATCAGTAGTGCACTACACATTGGTCTCTGGTGAAAAGTAGTGGCACTACCCATTGGTCTCTGGTGAAAAGTAGTGCACTACCCATTGGTCTCTGTGTGTAAGTAGTGCACTACCCATTGGTCTCTGGTGAAAAGTAGTGCACTACCCCATGTTGGTCTTGGT
>NW_019944814.1:26110-30857 GCF_002910315.2 Salvelinus sp. IW2-2015 | reverse complement strand
GTCATGTGACACTAGCTGGTTTTGGCCTTAAGTAGGGGGCGGAATGAGCTGGTCTCATCCACAGTCGCCCCGCCCCATCTTCCTTGTCCAATCAGCTCTTTGTGGCCACTAGCTGCTAATTGGTCCTGTCTACTGCGATGTGACTAGTCCGCTTCCTGGAGAGCATGCAGTGCAGGCTTTTTCTCCAGCCCTGCGCTAACACACCTGATTTTACCTAATCAGCTGCTGCTCATCAGGACCTTGATTGGCTGATTCACACTTCATTCTACCAATCATCAGGATTGTGATTGGTTCAGATGAATCGTGCTTGTAGGGGGAAAAAACCTGGAGGAGTGTTGATTGGCCCACCAGGGTTCTCCAACACTGTGCCTGGAGGAGCGTTACTTTCTATCTCTGTGGTCTCTACTCTCTCTATCACCACTCTGTTATCTGTGGTCTCTACTCTCTATCACCTCTCTGTTATCTGTTGGTCTCTACTCTCTATCACCTCTCTGTTATCTGTGGTGTCTCTACTCTCTCTATCACCACTCTGTTATCTGTGGTCTCTACTCTCTACACCACTCTGTTATCTGTGGTATCTACTCTCTCTATCACCTCTCTGTTATCTGTGGTCTCTACTCTCTCTATCACCTCTCGTTATCTGTGGTTCTCTACTCTCTCTATCACCTCTCTGTTATCTGTGGTCTCTACTCTCTCTATCACCTCTCTGTTATATGTGGTCTCTACTCTCTATCACCACTCTGGTATCGGTGGTCTCTACTCTCTATCACCTCTCTGTTATCTGTGGTCTCTACTCTCTATCACCACTCTGTTATCGGTGGTCTCTACCTCTCTATACCTCTCTGTTATCTGTGGTCTCTACTCTTCTATCACCTCTCTGTTATCTGTGGTCTCTACTCTCTATTCACCTCTCTGTTATCTGTGGTCTTCTACTCTCTCTATCACCTCTCTGTTATCTGTGGTCTCTACTCTCTCTGTCACCACTCTGTTATCTGTGGTCTCTACTCCTCTCTATCACCTCTCTGTTATCTGTGGTCTCTACTCTCTATCACCCTCTGTTATCTGTGGTCTCTACTCTCTATCACCTCTCTGTTATCGTGGTCTCTACTCTCTATCACCTCTCTGTTATCTGTGGTCTCTACTCTCTATCCCTCTCTGTTATCTGTGGTCTCTACCTCTATCACCTCTCGTTATCTGTGGTCTCTACTCTCTATCACCACTCTGTTATATGTTGGTCTCTACTCTCTCTTATCACCTCTCTGTTATCTGTGGTCTCTACTCTCTCTGTCACCACTCTGTTATCTGTGGTCTTTACTCTCTCTTTCACTCTCTGTCATCTTTGGTCTCTACTCTCATCACCTCTCTGTTATCTGTGGTCTCTACTTCTCTATCACCTCTCTGTTATCTTGTGTCTCTACCCTCTATCACCTCTCTGTTATCTGTGGTCTCTACTCTCTATCACCTCTCTGTTATCTGTTGGTCTCTACTCTCTATCACCTCTCTGTTATAGTTGGTCCTACCCCTCTATCACCTCTCTGTTATCTGTGGTCTCTACTCTCTATCACCACTCTGTTATCTGTGGTCTCTATCTCTCTATCACCTCTCTGTTATCTGTGGTCTCTACTCTCTATCACCACTCTGTTATCTGTGGTCTCTACTCTCTCTATCACCTCTCTGTTATCTGTGGTCTCTACTCTCTCTATCACCTCTCTGTTATCTGTGGTCTCTGCTCTCTATCAACCTCTCTGTTATCTGTGGTCTCTACTCTCTCTATCACCTCTCTGTTATCTGTGGTCTCTACTCTCTCTATCACCACTCTGTTATCTGTGGTCTCTACTCTCTCTATCACCTCTCTGTTATATGTGGTCTCTACTCTCTCTATCACCACTCTGTTATCTGTGGTCTTACTCTCTCTATCACCTCTCTGTTCTTGTGTCTCTACTCTCTATCACCCTCTGTTATCTGTGGTCTCTTACTCTCTATCACCTCTCTGTTATCTGTGGTCTCTACTCTCTACACCTCTCTGTTATCTGTGGTCTCTACTCTCTATCACCTCTCTGTTATCTGTGGTCTCTTACTCTCTACACCTCTCTGTTATCTTGTGGTCACTACTCTCTATCACCTCTCTGTTATCTGTGGTCTCTACTCTCTCTGTCACCTCTCTGTTATCTGTGGTCTCTACTCTCTCTATCACCACTCTGTTATCTGTGGTCTCTACTCTCTCTGTCATCTTCACTGACGTTTGTGCAACTTAATAATGTGTGGCGTTATTTTAACAGCTTGTTTTAACACTGGAGATTGATGTATATGTTTACATCCTAGTAGAAATGTTTTGTGGTCTTATTTCTTTATAGATGAAGTGTGAAAAGGCCTCTAAACTGAACCCTATTTGCTAAGTAGTGCACTACACATTGGTCTCTGGTGAAAGTAGTGCACTACCCATTGGTCTCTGGGAAAAGTAGTGCACTACCCATTGGTCTCTGGTCTAAAGTAGTGCACTACCCATTGGCTCTGGTGAAAAGTAGTGCACTACCCATTGGTCTCTGGTGAAAAGTAGTGCACTACCCATTGGTCTCTGGTGAAAAGTAGTGCACTACCCATGGTCTCTGGGGAAAAGTAGTGCACTACCCATTGGTCTCTGGGGAAAAGTAGTGCCCTACCCATTGGTCTCTGGTGAAAAGTAGTGCACTACCCATTGGTCTCTGGTGAAAGTAGTGCACTACCCATTGATCTCTGGTGAAAAGTAGTGCACTACCCATTGGTCTCTGGTGAAAAGTAGTGCACTACCCATTGATCTCTGGTGAAGAAGTAGTGCCCTACCTATTGATCTCTGGTTAAAAGTAGTGCCCTACCATTGGTCTCTGGTGAAAAGTAGTTCCTACCCATTGGTCTCTGGTGAATCTATGTTGGGAATACCGTGCCATATGAGACAAACAAATATGCAGTGCCTTCAGAAAGTACTCGTACCCCCAAATGTTTTCTTACCCATCTACACACAATACCTCATAATGACAAAGTCAAAACATGTTTTTAGAAATGTTTGCAAAGTGTATTGAAAATGAAATACAGAACTACCTAATTGACATAAGTATTCACACCCCCGAGTCAATACTTTGTAGAAGCACCTTTGGTGGCGATTACAGCTTTGAGTCGTCTTGGTATGTCTGTATCACTTGAGTCGTCTTGGGTATGTCTGTATCAGCTTTGAGTCGTCTTTGGTATGTCTGTATCAGCTTTGAGTCGTCTTGGGTATGTCTGTGTCAGCTTTGAGTCGTCTTGGGTATGTGTATCAGCTTGGAGTCGTCTTGGGTATGTCTGTATCAGCTTTGAGTCGTCTTGGGTATGTGTATAGCCTTTGAGTCAACCACAGATAACAGAGTGGTGATAGAGAGTAGAGACCACAGATAACAGAGTGGTGATAGAGAGAGTAGAGACCACAGATAACAGAGAGGTGATAGAGAGTAGAGACCACAGATAACAGAGAGGTGATAGAGAGTAGAGACCACAGATAACAGAGTGGTGATAGAGAGAGTAGAGACCACAGAGATAGAAAGTAACGCTCCTCCAGGCACAGTGTTGGAGAACCCTGGTGGGCCAATCAACACTCCTCCAGGTTTTTTCCCCCCTAACAAGCACGATTCATCTGAACCAATCACAATCCTGATGATTGGTAGAATGAAGTGTGAATCAGCCAATCAAGGTCCTGATGAGCAGCAGCTGATTAGGTAAAATCAGGTGTGTTAGCGCAGGGCTGGAGAAAAAGCCTGCACTGCATGCTCTCCAGGAAGCGGACTAGTCACATCGCAGTAGACAGGACCAATTAGCAGCTAGTGGCCACAAAGAGCTGATTGGACAAGGAAGATGGGGCGGGGCGACTGTGGATGAGACCAGCTCATTCCGCCCCCTACTTAAGGCCAAAACCAGCTAGTGTCACAATCGACGAGGAGGAGGAAGAGGAGGGAGGAGAAGGAGGAAGAAGGGGGGGGGGGGAGAGGCAGACGGTTCTGTCTGTCTCTCTATCTATCTGGACTCTGAGCCGAACGGAGCAGAGCAGAACCGAAGAAATGACGAGACGCGCATCGTCTGTCAGTTTAGATTAAACTCTAATCGCTGTGAAACAACTGAGGAGAAAGTAGACGGCATTGCTGACACTGACACTGAAACTAACTCGGCCTGCGAGTCAGTCAGAGATGACGATGGGGACTAAGGAGCGTTCAACCAGGGCTGGAGCACAGTGCTCCACTACCTCTTTAAGACTAGGGAAGGGTAGAGTTACAAAAATCACAGAATCACGGGGGTAGCCGGGCACAAATCCTCCACCCAGAGTTTCTGGAAAACCCAAGAACTTGGGGAAAGTTTATATAATTTTGCAAACCTGGGAAGGAGGTTCTCTCTATAAGTTTATAACATCCCTGGGAAGGAGGTTCTCTCTATTAGTTTATTATGACATCCCTGGGAGGAGGTTCTCTCTATAAATGTATAACATCCCTGGGAGGAGGTTCTCTCTATTATTTATAACATCCCTGGGGGAGGTTCTCTCTATAAATGTATAACATCCCTGGGAAGGAGGTTCTCTCTATTAGTTTATAACATCCCTGGGAAGGAGGTTCTCTCTATAAGTTTATAACATCCCTGGGGGGAGGTTCTCTCTATAAATGTATAACATCCCTGGGAAGGAGGTTCTCTCTATAAGTATAACATCCCTGGGAAGGAGGTCTCTCTATAAGTTATAAACATCCCTGGGGAG
>NW_019944814.1:14421-21105 GCF_002910315.2 Salvelinus sp. IW2-2015 | reverse complement strand
TGAGACCAGCTCATTCCGCCCCTACTTAAGGCCAAAACCAGCTAGTGTCACAATCGACGAGGAGGAGGAAGAGGAGGGAGGAGAAGGAGGAAGAAGGGGGGGGGAGAGGCAGACGGTTCTGTCTGTCTCTCTATCTATCTGGACTCTGAGCCGAACGGAGCAGAGCAGAACCGAAGAAATGACGAGACGCGCATCGTCTGTTTAGATTAAACTCTAATCGCTGTGAAACAACTGAGGAGAAAGTAGACGGCATTGCTGACACTGACACTGAAACTAACTCGGCCTGCGAGTCAGTCAGAGATGACGATGGGGACTAAGGAGCGTTCAACCAGGGCTGGAGCACAGTGCTCCACTACCTCTTTAAGACTAGGGAGGGTAGAGTTACAAAAATCACAGAATCACGGGGGTAGCCGGGCACAAATCCTCCACCCAGAGTTTCTGGAAAACCCAAGAACTTGGGAAAGTTTATATAATTTTGCAAACCTGGGAAGGAGGTTCTCTCTATAAGTTTATAACATCCCTGGGAAGGAGTTCTCTCTATTAGTTTATGACATCCCTGGGAGGAGGTTCTCTCTATAAATGTATAACATCCCTGGGAAGGAGGTTCTCTCTATTAGTTTATAACATCCCTGGGGGAGGTTCTCTCTATAAATGTATAACATCCCTGGGAAGGAGGTTCTCTCTATTAGTTTATAACATCCCTGGGAAGGAGGTTCTCTCTATAAGTTTATAACATCCCTGGGGGGAGGTTCTCTCTATAAATGTATAACATCCCTGGGAAGGAGGTTCTCTCTATAAGTGTATAACATCCCTGGGAAGGAGGTTCTCTCTATAAGTTTATAACATCCCTGGGGAGGAGGTTCTCTCTATAAGTTTATAACATCCCTGGGAGGAGGTTCTCTCTATAAGTTTATAACAACCCTGGGAGGAGGTTCTCTCTATAAGTTTATAACATCCCTGGGAAGGAGGTTCTCTCTATAAGTTTATAACATCCCTGGGGAGGAGGTTCTCTCTATAAGTTTATAACATCCCTGGGAAGGAGGTTCTCTCTATAAATGTATAACATCCCTGGGGAGGAGGTTCTCTCTATTAGTTTATAACATCCCTGGGAGGAGGTTCTCTCTATAAGTTTATAACATCCCTGGGAGGAGGTTCTCTCTATAAATGTATAACATCCCTGGGGAGGAGGTTCTCTCTATAAGTTATTAACATCCCTGGGGAGGAGATTCTCTCTATAAGTTATAACATCCCTGGGGAGGAGATTCTCTTATAAGTTTATAACATCCCTGGGAGGAGGTTCTTCTATAAATGTATAACATCCCTGGGGAGGAGGTTCTCTCTATAAATGTATAACATCCCTGGGAAGGAGATTCTCTCTATAAGTTTATAACATCCCTGGGGAGGAGGTTCTCTCTATAAATGTATAACATCCCTGGGGAGGAGGTTCTCTCTATAAATGTATAACATCCCTGGGAAGGAGGTTCTCTCTATAAGTTTATAACATCCCTGGGAAGGAGGTTCTCTCTAAACACACAATACACTTCAGCATGGTCCCAGCAGTACTGCTGTACACTGACTGGACAAAACATTAAGAACACCTGCTCTTTCCATGACATAGACCGACCATCTGAATCCAGGTGAAAGCTATGATCCCTTATTGATCTCGCTTGTTAAATCCACTTTAAGCAGTGTAGATGAAGGGGAGGAGACATGTTAAAGATTTTAAGGCTTGAGATAATTGAGTCATGGATTGTGTATGTGTTTCATTTAGAAGGTGAATGGGCCTTTGAACGGGATGTGTTAGTAGATGCTGCTGTGGGTTTTTCACGATCAACAGTTTCCTGTGTGTAACAAGAATGATCCACCACCCAAAGGACATCCAGCCAACTTGACACAAATGTGGGGAAACATTGGGAGTCAACAAAGGGGACCAGCATCTCTGTGGAACGCTTTCGACACCTTGTAGAGTCCATGTCCCGACGAATTGAGTTGGGGGGGGGTCATGGAAGGTGTTCTTAATGTTTTGTATACTCAGTGCATGAGTTAGATAAAGAGTTATACAGTACATTGATAGCATCCTAACAGTACAGTGACACGAATAACTTGGCAAGATATCGTGCCGATCTCAATCAATAAACTTGATATTCTTCTAATCGTTAAAAAATATCTCTTTAAGTCATAATGTTAACGTAGATGATGTGTTAATAAAGTTTGCGCCCCCAAAAAAAGAAGAAGCATGACTAATAATTATGTGAAAACTTCTTTCTCTCTTTTTTAAAAAACAAAATAAAACAGTCCTTTATTCTCTTCTGTTTGTTGTTTGTTTGTTTCTTGTTGTTGTTGTCTTCATTGTGGTTGTGGTTGTGGACAGACAGAGGCTTGGTCAGTGACAGGACTTTGAGAAGCGTTAGAAATGAGTCTCCTTCTCTGTGACGGTAGATATCTTTGCAGCTTTCTTTGACTCTTTGCTGGGCTTGGGTCTGATGGTGAAGGGGCTCATACCAGCCAGTTTACCTCTCATCACCAGATCTGGACTGGGGGTGGTCAGGAACGTCATCCTCTGTAGAGGGAGAGAGGGAGGGAGAGGCGTTATATGACAGATCTGGACTGGGGGTGGTCAGGAACGTCATCCTCTGAAGAGGGAGAGATTGGTGGTATGATATAAAATGCTAACCTCCCCTGTTATTGTAATGGTGAGAGGTTAGCATGTCTTGGGGTATGATATAAAATGCTAACTCCCCTGTTATTGTAATGGTGAGAGGTTAGAATGTCTTGGGGGTATGATATAAAATGCTAACCTCCCTGTTATTGTAATGGTGAGAGGTTAGCATGTCTCGGGGGTATGATATTAAAATGCTAACCTCCCTGTTATTGTAATGGTGAGAGGTTAGCATGTCTTGGGGGGTATGATATAAAATGCTAACCTCCATGTTATTGTAATGGTGAGAGGTTAGCATGTCTTGGAGGTATGATATAAAATGCTAACCTCCTCTGTTATTGTAATGGTGAGAGGTTAGCATGTCTTGGTGGTATGATTAAAAGGCTACTTCCTGTTATTGTAATGGTGAGAGGTTAGCATGTCTTGGGGGTATGATATAAAATGCTAACCTCCCTGTTTTGTAATGGTGAGAGGTTAGCATGTCTTGGGTATGAAATAAAATGCTAACCTCCTTGTTATTGTAATGGTGAGAGGTTAGCATGTCTTGGAGGTATGATATAAAAATGCTAACCTCCTCTGTTATTATAATGGTGAGAGGTTAGCATGTCTTGGTGGTATGATATAAAATGCTAACCTCCCTTGTTATTGTAATGGTGAGAGGTTAGCATGTCTCGGGGGTATGATATAAAATGCTAACCTCCCTTGTTATTGTAATGGTGAGAGGTTAGCATGTCTTGGAGGTATGATATAAAATGCTAACCTCCCTCTGTTATTGTAATGGTGAGAGGTTAGCATGTCTTGGAGGTATGATATAAATGCTAACCTCCTTTTATTGTAATGGTGAGAGGTTAGCATGTCTTGGGGGTATGATATAAAATGCTAACCCTCCCTGTTATTGTAATGGTGAGAGGTTAGCATGTCTTGGGGGTATGATATAAAATGCTAACTCTCCCTGTTATTTAAATGTTGAGAGGTTAGCATCTCTTGGGGGTATGAATATAAAATGCTAACCTCCTCTGTTACTTGTAATGGAGAGAAGGTTAGCATGTCTTGGAGGTATGCATAAAATACTAACCTCCCTGTTTATTGTAATGTTGAGAGGTTAGCATGTCTTGGGCGGTATGATATAAAATGCTAACCTCTCTGTTATTGTAATGGTGAGAGGTTAGCATGTCTTGGAGGTATGATATAAAATGCTAACATCCCTGTTATAGTAATGGTGAGAGGTTAGCATGTCTTGGGGGTATGATATAAAATGCTAACATCCCCTGTTATAGTAATGGTGAGATGTTAGCATGTCTTGGGGGTATGATATAAAATCTAACCTCCACTGTTATTGTAATGGTAGAGGTTAGCATGTCTTGGGCTATGATATAAATGCTAACCTCCACTGTTATTGTAATGGTGAGAGGTTAGCATGTCTTGGGGGTATGATATAAAATGCTAACCTCCACTGTTATTGTAATGGTGAGAGGTTAGCATGTCTTGGGGCTATGATATAAAATGCTAACTCCACTGTTATTGTAATGGTGAGAGGTTAGCATGTCTTGGGGCTATGATATAAAATGCTAACCTCCACTGTTATTGTAAATGGTGAGAGGTTAGCATGTCTTTGGGGGTATGATAAATGCTAACCTCCACTGTTATTGTAATGGTGAGAGGTTAGCATGTCTCGGGGTAATGATATAAAATGCTAACCTCCCCTGTTATTGTAATGGTGAGAGGTTAGCATGTCTTGGGGTATGATATAAAATGCTAACCTCCCTGTTATTTAATGGTGAGAGGTTAGCATGTCCTTGGGGGTATGATATAAATGCTAACCTCCACTGTTTATTGTAATGGTGAGAGGTTAGCATGTCTCGGGGGTATGATATAAAATGCTAACCTCCCCTGTTATTGTAATGGTGAGAGGTTAGCATGTCCTTGGGGTTGATATAAAATGCTAACCTCCTCTGTTATTGTAATGGTGAGAGGTTAGCATGTCTTGGAGAGTATGATATAAAATTGCTAACCTCCCCTGTTATGTAATGGTGAGAGGTTAGCATGTCTTGGGGTATGATATAAAATGCTAACTCCCTGTTATTGTAATGGTGGAGGGTTAACATGTTCTTGGGGGTATGATATAAAATGCTACCTCCCCTGTTATTTTAATGTTGAGAGGTTGCATCTCTTGGGGGTATGATATAAAAATGCTAACCTCCTTGTTATTGTAATGGAGAGAAGTTAGCATGTCTTGGAGGTATGAATAAAATATCAACCTCCCTGTTTATTGTAATGTTGAAGAGGTTAGCATGTCTTGGCGGTAATGATATAAAATGCTACACCTCCTCTTGTTATTGTAATGGTGAGAGGTTAGCATGTCTTGGAGGTATGATATAAAATGCTAACATCCCCTGTTATGTAATGGTGAGAGGTTAGCATGTCTTGGGGTATGATAGGTAAAATGCTAACATGCCCCTGTTATAGTAATGGTGAGATGTTAGCTGTCTGGGGGTATGAATATAAAGCTATCCACTGTTATGTAATGGTGAGAGGTTTAGCATGTCTTGGGGCTATGATATAAAATGCTAACCTCCACTGTTATTTGTAATGGTGAGAGGTTAGCATGTCTTGGGGGGTATGATTAGCTAACCTCCACTGTTATTGTAATGGTGAGAGGTTAGCATGTCTTGGGCTATGATATACAAATGCTAACCTCCACTGTTATTGTAATGGTGAGAGGTTGCATGTTTTGGGCTATGATATACAAATGCTCAACCTCCACTGTTATTGGTAATGGTGAGAGGTTAGGCATGTCTTGGGGGTATGAATATAAATGCTAACCTCCATGTTATTGTATATGGTGAGAGGTTAGCATGTCTCGGGGGTATGATATAAATGCTAACCTCCCCTGTTATTGTAATGGTGAGAGGTTAGCATGTCTTGGGGGTATGATATAAAATGCTAACCTCCCCTGTTTTGTTAATGGTGAGAGGTTAGCAAGTTTGGGGTATGAATATAAATGCTAACCTCCACTTGTTATTGTAATGGTGAGAGGTTAGCATGTCTCGGGGTGATGATTAAAATGCTAACTCCCCTGTTATTTGTAATGGTGAGAGGTTAGCATGTCTTGGGGTATGATATAAAATACTATCAATGATATCTTAATCAGTTTGCAGCCTTACTGTTTCCTCCTGTCTGTCTGTCTGTCTGTCTGTCTGGTCTGTCTGTCTGTCTTTCTTCTGTCTGTCTGTCTGTCTCTCTGTCTCTCTTCTCTCTTGTGTGTCTGTGTGTCTGTGTGTGTGTGTGCGTGTGTGTGTGTGTGTGTGTGTGTGTGTGTGTGTGTGTGTGTGGGTGTGTGTGTGTGTGTTGTGTGTGTTGTGTGTGTGTGTGTCTGTGTCTATGCTGGTGTCTGTGTGTCTGTGTCTGTGTGTGTTCCAGGTAGTGACAGGTTCTATATGAAATTCGAGGATATGATTGGGTACCGCCTGCCATCTTCATCAAATGGTGCTGGCTGCTGCTGACCCCAGGCATCTGTGCTGTGAGTTCAGAACAGGCTCGACCAATCAACCATCTTCAATTTTTTATTCCCTGTGTTTAATAATGTCTTCTCTTCTTTTCCTCTCTCCTCTCCTCTCCTCTCTCTCCTCTCTCTCCTCTCCTCTCCTCTCCCTCGCTGCTTCGTCGGTCCCGTCGCTCCCCTCCTCCGCCTCTTCTCGACCTCCTCTCCTCTCTCTCCTCTCCTCTCCTACTCCTCTACCTATACCTCCCTCTCCCCTCTCCTCTCTCTCTCTTCCTCCTCTCCTCTCTCCTCCTCTCTCTCTCCTCTCTCTTCTCTGTCCGCTCCATCCGCTCCTCTCCGCTCCGTCCTCTCCTCGTCTCAGGGTTCTTCCTCTTGTTCCTGATTAAGGTACACAAGCCTTGACAGTCAAAAACGTGTATATCTTACCCAGACTGGGGCTACGGTATAGGAATGGATGATGGCCCTGTTCCTCCATGGCTGCATTCCCCTTGGAATCATCATACAGCTCTGGATACACGCGGAA
>NW_019944814.1:9202-14396 GCF_002910315.2 Salvelinus sp. IW2-2015 | reverse complement strand
AACAACAATATGAACGAATATGCGGATCGGGAGCGAGTTCATTAGGAAGTGCTTTGATCATGTCGTACCCACAGCAACGATTAAAAACATTCCCAACCAGAAACCGTGGATTGACGGCAGCATTCGCGTGAAACTGGAAAGCAGCGAACACTGCTTTTAACCACCAAGGTGACCGGTAAGCATGACCGAATACAAACGTGTAGCTATTCTCTCCCGCAAGGCAACAAAAACAGGCTAAGTCCAGTACAGAGAACAAAATCGAGTCGAAATCAACAGCTCAGACACAAAGGTATGTGGCAGTCTACAGTGCAATCACGGATTACAAAAAAGAAAACCAGCCCCGTCGAGAACCAGGATGTCTTGCTCCCAGACAGGCTAAACAAACTTTTTCTGCCCCTTTGAGGACAACACATGCCACTGACACGCGCCCCCTACCAAAACCTGCAGGGCTCTCCTTCACTGCAGCCAGGTGAGTAAAACATTTAAACGTGTAAACCCTTCGCAAGCTGCAGGCCCAGACGGCATTCCCAGCCGCGTCCTCAGAGCGATGCGCAGACCAGCTGGCTGGTGTAGTTTACGACATATTCAATCAATCCTTATCGCCAGTCTGCTGTTCCACATGCTTCAAAAGAGGCCACCATTGTTCCTGTTCCAAGAAAGACCTAGTAACTAGCTAACGAACTATCGCCCCGTAGCAGCCACTTCCGTCATTCATGTAAGTGCTTTGAGAGAACTAGTCAAGCGCACCATATCACCTCCACCCTACCGGACACCCTAAGAACCCACTCCAATTTGTACCGACCAATAGGTCCCACAGACGACGACAATCGCAACCACACTATGCACACTTCCCTAACCCATCTGGACAAGAGAATACCCATGTGAGAATGCTGTTCATCGATTACAGCTCAGCATTTAACACCATTAGTACCCTCCCAAACTCGTTCATCAAGCTCGAGACCACTGGGTCTCGACCCCGCCCTGTGCAACTGGTCCTGGGGACTTCCTGACGGGCCGCCCCCAGGTGGTGAGGGTTAGGTAACAACATCTCCACCCCGCTGATCCTCAACACTGGGGGCCCCACAAGGCGTGCGTTCTGAGCCCTCTCCTTACTCCCCTGTTCAACCCACGACTTGCGTGCCATGCACGCCTCCAACTCGATCATCAACTTGCGGATGGACACTACAGTGGTAGGCTGTGATCACCAACAAACGACAGACGGCCACAGGGAGGAGGTGAGGGCCCTCGGATTGGTCAGAAAATAACCCATACTCAACGTCAACAAAACAAAGGAGATGATTGTGGACTCAGGAAACAGCAGAAGGAGCACCCCCTATCCACATCGACGGGTCAGTTTAGTGGAGAAAGGTTGGGAAAGTTTTAAGTTCCTCGTGTACACATCACGGACCAAACTGAATTGGTCCAACGCCACACAGACAGCGTTGTGAAGAAGGCCGCAGCCAGCGCCTCTTCAACCTCAGGAGGCTGAAAGAAATCGGTTGTCACCAAAAGCACTCACAAACTTCTAACAGATGCACAATCGAGCAGCATCCTGTCGGGCTGTATCACCGCTGGTACGGCAACTGCTCCGCCCACAACCGTAAGGCTCTCCAAGGTAGTGAGGTCTGCAAGAACGATCACCAGGGCAAACTACCTGCCCTCCAGACACCTACACCACCCTGATAGTCACAGAAGGCCATAAAGATCATCAAGGACAACAACCCCCAAGCCACTGCTGTTTCACCCGCGTATCATACAGAAGGCGAGGCGTCATAAGTGCCATTCCAAGCAAGACCCAGAAGCACGTAAAAACCACCGGTAACTCAAATAAGACAAAAGAATCGAAAAACACAAACCTACCAATCCCCCCGACACTCCCTCCCTCCTCTCTCATATAAACCACACACACACACAGAAACACACACACACACACACACACACACACACCACACACACACACACACACACACACACACACCCACTCCGTCTCTCCCACAAACACACTGCTCCCCAACTTTTAAAACGTGGTTCAACAGAATTTAAGGAGCACCAGAAATACATTTTATTTTTTATATTTGTTTAGCTGCGTTGTTAGGCAAACATTCTGTATACTTCTGGCCCTTCTTTGGACACAGTGTTACTAACCTCCAGACGAGCTTCAATGCCATACAAACTCTCCTTCCGTGGCCTCCAACTGCTCTTAAATACAGTGAAAACTAAATGCATGCCTTTCAACGATCGCTGCCAGCACCCACCCGCCGTCCAGCATCACTACTCTGGACGGTTCTGACTTAGAATATGTGACAACTACAAATACCTAGGTGTCTGGCTTAGACTGTAAACTCTCCTTCCAGACTCACATAAGCAACTCAATCCAAAAATGAATCTAGAATCGGCTTCCTATTTTGCAACAAAGCATCCTTCACTCATGTGCCAAACATACCCTCGTAAAACTGACTATCCTACAATCCTTGACTTCGGCGATGTTTCATTTATAAAATAGCCTCCAACACTCTACTCAGCAAACTGGATGTAGTCTATCACAGTGCCATCCGTTTTGTCACCAAAGCCCCATATACTACCCACCCCTGCGACCTGTATGCTCTCGTTGGCTGGCCCTCGCTTCATATTTCGTCACTAAACCCACTGGCTCCAGGTCATCTAATAAGTCTCTGCTAGGTAAAGCCCGCCTATATCCCAGCTCACTGGTCACCATAGCAACACCCACCCGTAGTACGAGCTCCAGGAGATATCTCCACTGGTCACCCCCAAAGCCAATTCCCCACTCGCCATCCCGGCTAAATTATATTTAAAAAAAACTGAGTGAGGGCTGGTAGGGAAGCTAGAGAAGCAGGTGAGTGAGGCTGGTAGGGAATGCTGAGAGGAGCAGGTGAGTGAGGGCTGGTAGGGAATGCTGAGAGAAGCAGGTGAGTGAGGGCTGGTTGGGACCTGAGCATAACAAGAGACTAGTGGCTTTTTGCTTCAATTCGTAAAACAAAATGACTTCATGAACATTTATAACAGTTGGTTCTTTAGAATGCGTCCGTTTGGTACCGTTGTCAAGGAGGGCCGGCCGTGTGTATTTAGCGATGCAGAGGTCCTCGGTTCGAGACAGGCAATGAGCCAAAACAGGAGGAAGTGATGCTCGCTAAGCAAGCGGCGTGACGTCCGTAACACTCACATCACTGCAGATAGCATTACCAATGAGGGCTCAGATATATAAACCATATGTGTAGGCGGAGGACGCGAAACGGACCTTAGATCCATTGTCCCTCCTCAGCAGGATCTAATGAGAATCTCTTACAGTGAATCTCCCTTCTCCTTCTCCCAATCTGTCCTCTCCTCTCTTCCTGTCCTCCTCTCTCTCCCTCTACAGAGCTAGTATAATTTCCTGAACACCCGAGTCCACGATCTCAGTCATATAACGCCTCTCTCCCTCCCTCCCTCCCTCCCTCCCTCCCTCCCTCTCCTCCCTCCTCCCTCACCTCCCTCCTCCCTCCCTCCTCTCTACAGAGGATGACGTTCCTGACCACCCCCAGTCCAGATCTCAAGTCATATAAAACACCTCTCCCTCCCTCCCTTCCCCCAAGACATGCTAACCTCTCACCATTACAATAACAGGGGAGGTTAGCATTTTACATCATACCATCAAGACATGCTAACCTCTCACCATTACAATAACAGGGGAGGTTAGCATTTTATATCATACCACCAAGACATGCTAACCTCCCACCATTACAATAACAGGGGAGGTTAGCATTTTATATCAAACCCCCAAGACATGCTAACCTCTCACCATTACAATAACAAAGAAGGTTAGCATTTTATATCATACCCCAAAGGACATGCTAACCTTTCACCATTACAATAACAGAGGAGGTTAGCATTCTGGGGAGGTATGATATTTGTATGTCATTATTCATGATTCATTCAGGATTATCCGTAATCATGGAAGCATCCTCATTAATTTAGAAGTGTTTAGAAACATATTCTATTGTTATTTACAATAAAAGTGAATCAAAAAGTCCTGTAATTTCTTAACGGTTCACCCAAATGAAAGTTGACAGTCTGCACTTTAACCTCATATTCATTGTCTTATTTCAAATCCAACGTGCTAGAGTACAGAGACAAAACTACAACACATTTGTCCCGATACGTTTGGATCTCACTGTAAGAGAAAGCTAGAGAGATATGACGTACTGTACATCCAGCCAATGCATATTGACGGGTTAGATTAACAAAAAATAGAAACGCAAACAATTTTCAAAGATTTTACTGAGTTACAGTTCATACAAGAAAATCAGTCAATTGAAATAGATTCATTAGGTCCTAATCTATGAATTTCACATGTGCATCTGTTGGTCACAGATATAAAAAATATAAATAAAAAGTTATGTGCGTTTATCAGAAAACCAGTCAGTATCTGGTGTGACCACCATTTAGCCTCATGCAGCGCGACACATCTCCTTCACATAGAGTTGATCAGGCTGTTGTTGATTGTGGMCTGTAGAATGTTGTCCCACTCCTCTTCAATGGCTGTGTGAAGTTGCTGGATACTGGCGGGAACTGGAACACGCTGACGAACACGTCGATCCAGAGCATCCCAAACATGCTCAAAGAGATGTCTGATGAGTACGCAGGCCATGGAAGAACTGGGACATCTTCAGCTTCCAGGGATTTGGGGACAGATCCTTGCGACATGAGGCGGTGCATCATCATGCTAAAACATGAGGTGATGGAAGGAGGAAGATGAATAGCGGGATAATGGGCCTCAGGATCTCGTCACGGTATCTCTGTGCATTCAAATTGCAATCGATAAAATGCAATTGTGTTTGTTTCCTGTAGCTTATGCCTGTCCATACCATAACACCACCGCCATCGTGGGGTACTCTGTTCACAACGTTGACATCAACAAACTGTGGTAGTGAGGCTGGTTGGACCTACTGCTAAATTCTCTAAAACGACGTTGGAGGCGGCTTATGGTAGAGAAATTAACATTAAATTCTCTGGCAACAGCTCTGGTGGACATTCCTGCAGTCAATTGCACACTCCTTCAAAACTTGAGACATTTTGTTGTTTGACAAAACTGCACATTTTAGAGTGATCATGCTGTTTAGTCAGCTTCTTGATATGCCACACCTGTCAGGTGGACGGATTATCTTGGCAAAGGAGAAATACTCACTAACAGGGATGT
>NW_019944814.1:0-7438 GCF_002910315.2 Salvelinus sp. IW2-2015 | reverse complement strand
GTGAAACAAATGTGTGCACAAATTGACAAACACATTTTTGAGACAAATGATCTTTGAGAGAAATAATGCTTTTTGTGCGTATGGAACATTCTGGATCTTTATTTTCAGCTCATGAAACATGGGACCAACACTTTACATGTTGCGTTTATACTTTTGTTCAGTATATTAAGATAACTAATACACTTTGTGTACAAAACATTAAAAACACCTTCCTAATATTGAGTTAATCAATGGGGCTGTCAAGCTGTCAAGCTGTCAAGTGTTCCACAGGGATACTGGCCCATATTGACTCCAATGCTTTCAACAGGTTGTGTAAAGTTGGCTGGATGTGTCCTTTGGGTGGTGGACCATTCTGGAAACACACGGGAAACTGTTGAGCGTGGAAAAACCCAGCTACGTTGCAGTTCTTAGTTTCTTTACACACTTAAACCGGTGCACCTGGCACCTACTACCATACCGGATTCAAAGGCACTTACATCTTTTGTCTTGCCCATTCACCCTTGAATGGCACACATACACAATCCATGTGTCAATTGCCTCAAGGCTAAAAATCCATCTAACCTGTCTCCTCTCCTTCATCTACACTGATTGAAGTGGATTTAACAGGTAACATCAATAAGGAATCATAGCTTTCACCTGGATTTACCTGGTAAGTCTATGTCCTGAAACAGCAGGTGTCCTTAATGTTTTGTGCACTCAGTGTGAGAGTGAGAGAGAGAGAGTGAAAGTGAAGTGAGAGTGAGAGTGAGAGAGAGAGAGTGAGACAGAGAGAGAGAGAGAGAGAGAGAGAGAGAGAGAAGCAGAGAGAGCAAGAAAGAGAGAGAGAGTGAGAGAGAGTGTGAGAGAGTGAGAGAGAGAGTGAGAGGAAGACAGAGAGAGCAGAGAGAGAGAGCGAGAGAGACAGAGAGAGAGAGAGAGAGAGAGAGAGAGAGAGAGAGAGAGCGAGAGAGACAGAAAGAGAGAGAGAGAGAGAGCAAAGAAGAGCAAGAGAGAGAGAGAGAACTTACCGTATACCCAGCCGATACATATTGACTCGAAGATGGCCACAAACAGCAGACACATCCCGCTGGCCGCGTACGAGTCAAACAGCTGGAACACGTACATTCCACCCGACGACATCAACACCATGATCAGATCAACACATCAACACATGATCACATCAACACATGATCACATCAACACATGATCACATCAACACATGATCACATCAACACATGATCACATCAACACATGATCACTATCAACATCAACACATATCACATCAACACATGATCACATCAACACATGATCACATGATCACATGATCGGACAAAACAGTTTGAATTGAACTAAGAGAATGGTTCCAGTTGGGTGACTTGGGTTTTAGTTCTGTGCAAATAATCTGAACCAGTACCACTGTAGGTCAGGCGTTTAGAGGTGAGCCCGTTTAACCGATGGCTAATTTAGGCAGCTACACGTGAGATTTATCGTGCCTTTGCTTTTACAGAAGAACTGAGCAGAAAAGTCTTTAGCAGGACGAAGCCTCCTTCAGTTCAGATGTAAAAGCATTTCAACACCATTTTTGACCCATTCTTGAACAGCTTTAAAATCACAGCGTTGCGAAAGGTATTGGTGGTATGGTTCCTTATATGAAACGTTCATTTGGAAACAGGCAGAAATATAACTAACAGAACAACAGATATTCCATTCAAGTAATGTTTTGTGGTGTGTGTGGACCATGGGCCATATTGAGTGTACCCATGGGGGTGAAGCAGGAAGTACAAGCAGAAGTACAGGAGAATACTATGGTCTTACTCTGTCAACATGATGAAGCCCCACGAAGAAGGGAGCATATAGACAAGCCCAGGATGAGCATTTCTCGACGTAGCCTCTCCTGGAAGGTCTCTGGTACATGTCTATTACCGCTGTCACCAGGCTCTCTACACACACAAACTACACAACACAACACAACTCATTCTCTCTCTCCTTCCCTGCCTCCCTTCCTCCCTCCCTCCCTCCCTCCTCCTCCTCCTCCACCCTCCTCCCTTCCCTCCTTCACCCAGCCGATACATATTGACTCGAAGATGGCCACAAACAGCAGACACATCCCGCTGGCCGCGTACGAGTCAAACAGCTGGAACACGTACATTCCACCCTGACGACATCAACACATGATCAGATCAACACATCAACACATGATCACATCAACACATGATCACATCAACACATGATCACATCAACACATGATCACATCAACACATGATCACATCAACACATGATCACATGATCACATCAACACATGATCACATCAACACATGATCACATCAACACATGATCACATGATCACATGATCGGACAAAACAGTTTGAATTGAACTGAGAGAATGGTTCCAGTTGGGTGACTTGGGTTTTAGTTCCTGGCTTCTGTGCTAAATAATCTGGACCAGTACCACTGTGGGTCAGGCGTTTAGAGGTGAGCCCGTTTGAACGATGGCGTAATTCATAGGGCAGCTACACGTGAGATTTATCCGTGCCTTTGCTTTTACAGAAGAACTGAGCAGAAAGAGCTTTTAGCAGGACGAAAGCCTCCTTCAGTTCAGTGTAAAAGCATTCAACACCATTTTTGACCCATTTCTGAACAGCTTTAAAATCAAGGGTTGCGAAGTGTATTGGTGGTATGGTTCCTTATATGAAACGTTCATTTGGAAACAGGCAGAAATATAACTACAAGAACAGACATTTCCATTCAAGTCAATGTYTTGTGGTGTGTGTGGACCAGTGGCCATATTGAGTGTACCCATGGGGGTGAAGCAGGAAGTACAAGCAGGAAGTACAAGGAGGAAGTACTATGGTCTTACCTCTGTCAACATGATGAGCCCCACGAAGAAGGAGCATATAGACAAGCCCAGGATGAGCATTTCTCGACGGTAGCCTCTCCTGAAGGTCTCTGGGTACATGTCTATTACCGCTGTCACCAGGCTCTCTAAACACAAACTACACAACACAACACAACTCATTCTCTCTCTCCTTCCCTGCCTCCCTTCCTCCCCTCCCTCCTCCTCCCTCCCTCCCTCCTCCTTCCTCCTTCCACCCTCTCCCTCCCTCCCTCCCCCTTCTGGTGTCCTAACCTGGCTGTCCAGCCCCAGGAAGATGAGCATCATGAAGAAGAGACAAGCCCACAGAGGAGACAGAGGCATCATGGTCACAGCTTTAGGGTAGGCTATGAAGGCTAAGCCTGGACCTGGTGTAAACGACAACAATAACAACATTATATCAACAACAACACACAGCTTCAGGGTTTTAGACTACGAAGGTTAGGCCGTTGATAGATACTGCTGGCTGTGTCTACATGGCACTCAATGTGTCAAGGACATGCAGAGATTCAGAAGAACATATTACACATGTCAGCAATTTGTTATTTACATGTAATTAATCACAAATCTGCAGACAAACAGTAGAGTCCTCTGTGAGCAAACTGGTCTGTCCTTTCACTGCCTCCCGTCTCCTGCCAAACTCCTCCCATCTCCTGCAAAACTCCTCCCATCTCCTGCAACGTCCTCCCATCCCCTGCCAAAGTCCTCCATCTCCTGCCAAATCCCCCATCTCCTGCCAAAGTCCTCCCATCTCCTGCCAAACTCCTCCCATTTCCTGCCAAACTCCTCCCATCTCCTGCCAAAGTCCTCCCACTCTCCTGCCAAGTCCTCCCATCTCCTGCCAAAGTTCCCATCCCGCAAAGTCCTCCCATCTCCTGCCAAAGTCCTCCCATCTCCTGCAAGTCCTCCCATCTCCTGCCAAAGTCTCCCATCTCCTGCCAAACTCGCTCTCTCCTGCCAAAGTCCTCCATCTCCTGCCAAACTCCTCCCATCTCCTGCCAAAGTCCTCCCATCTCCTGCCAAATCCTCCCATCTCCTGCCAAAGTCCTCCCATCTCCTGCCAAACTCCTGCCATCTCTGCCAAAGTCCTCCATCTCCTGCCAAAGTCCACCATCTCCTGCCAAAGTCCTCCCATCTCCTGCCAAAGTCCTCCATCTCCTGCCTCTCTGCCAAATCCTGCCATCTCCTGCCAATACCTCTCCATCTCCTGCCAACTCCTCCCATCTCCTGCCATCTCCTGCCAAACTCCTCCCATCTCCTGCCAAACTCCTCCCATCTCCTGCCAAAAGTCCTCCCATCTCCTGCCAAAGTCCTCCCATCTCCTGCCAAAGTCCTGCCAAACTCCTCCCATCTCCTGCCAACTCCTCCATCTCCTGCCAAAGTCCTGCCAACTCTCCCATCTCCTGCCAAACTCCTGCCATCTCCTGCCAAAAATCCTCCCATCTCCTGCCAAACTCCTCCCATCTCCTGCCAAACTCATCCCTATCCTGCCAAACTGCTCCATATCCTGCCAAAGTCCTTGCCAAACTCCCCCCTTCTCCTGCCAAACTCCTCCCATCTCCTGCCAAAGTACTCCCATCTCTGCCAAAGTCCTGCCAAACTCCTCCATCTCCTGCCACTCCTCCCTTCTCTGCCAAAGTACTCCCATCTCCTGCCAAAGTCCTGCCAAAGTCCTGCCATCTCCTGCCAAACTCCTCCCATCTCCTGCCAAACTCCTCTCAACTCCTGCCAAACACCTCCCATCTCCTGCCAAAACTCCTGCCATCTCCTGCCAAACTCCTGCCATCTCCTGCCAAACTCCTGCCAAACTCCTGCCATTCTCCTGCCAAACTCCTTGCCATCTCTCCCAAACAAACTCCTCCCAAACTCCTGCCATCTCTCACCTCCGCCAACTCCTGCCACTCCTCCATCTCCTGCCAAACTCCTCCATCTCCTGCCAAACTCCTGCCCAAACACCTCCCATCTCCTGCCATCTCCTGCCAAACCTCCTGCCATCTCCTGCCAAACTCCTGCCAAAACTCCTGCCATCTCCTGCCAAACTCCTGCCATCTCCTGCCAAACTCCTCCCTCTCCTGCCAAAACACCTCCCATCTCCTGCCAAACACCCTCCCATCTCCTGCCAAACACCTCCCATCTCCTGCCAAACACCTCCCATCTCCTGCCAAACACCTCCCATCTCCTGCCAAACTCCTCCCATCTCCTGCCAAACACCTCCCATCTCCTGCCAAACCCCTCTCATCTAATGCCAAACTCCCCCCTTCTCCTGCCAAACTCCTGCCATCTCCTGCCAAACTCCTGCCATCTCCTGCCAAACTCCTCTCTTCTCCTGCCAAACTCCTGCCATCTCCTGCCATCTCCTGCCATACTCCTCCCACCTGCCCCACTTCGTGCCTCTGTCTCTGTCTCTGCCTCTGTCTCTGCCTCTGCCTCTGCCTCTGCCTCTGCCTCTGCCTCTGTCATGCTCCACACAGCTGAATCATTCATGTTGGACTTGAATAAGACATAGCACAGCGGTGGTTCTACTGCTCTAAGAGCTTCTGAGAGGAAGGCAGTTACATCATCATCATCCTCCATCACATTGTAGTTCCAGTCATACAGAAGGCTGGGTTTGTCAGTAGAACCACGAACTGGCATGCAGCTCAACAGTCCTTTAACAAAGGTCTCTGGGTGCAAGGTTGGAAAGAAATGGAAAACCTGCACTCATCAAATGGACGCTTTTCGGCAAGAGCCTTTTATCCTTTATTTGACATTGGCTGGTGCTAAAGAGAACAAGATTATCCTTTTTACCAGACTCTGCCACGGCCTCGATGGGCACACCCTGTTCTAAGGCCATGAAGCCAAGCACAGAGAAGATGGCGAAGCCCGCCACGAAGCTGGTCCCACTATTCAGACAGCACAGCATGAGGCAGTCCCTGTGGAACAGACAGAGAGACAGACAGACAAACGGACAGACAGACAGAGAGAGAGAGAGAATTTTAATTTGATCACTCTGTTGTTTTCTTGCACCACAGGATTTACATAAACACATTAAAAACCTGCACTAACACATCGTTATAATTACAGCATTGCCTTTTTCATGTAGCCCTAATTTTGTTCAGCTAATAGTTTAATTACCGATCAAGCAACATAACATTGGCAGAACAGTGTGAATGGGTTCAACTCCTGTTGCTGAAGGATTATTTTGCTGTGACAAAACTGGCCAAATTAAGAAAGTACACCGACACCATAAAACAGTCCCTGTAACACACATTTACTAATGTAGTCCCTGGAATAGATATACAGAGCCTTCAGAAATTATTCACACCCTTGACTTTTTCAAAATTATTACATTTAGATTACATTTAGTCACTGGCCTACACACAATACCCCATCATTGGGTTAGTCAAGCCAGTTTTATTGTCTGTGTGTCAGTCTTACCGGTAGTATTATCAGTCTTACCGGTAGTATTGTCTGTGTGTCAGTCTTACCGGTAGTATTGTCAGTCTAACCGGTAGTAATGTCTGTGTGTCAGTCTTACCGGTAGTATTGTCAGTCTTACCGGTAGTATTGGCTGTGTGTCAGTCTGTCGTCTGTACCGTTAGTATTGTTCTGATTGTGTTCAGTTCTATACGCGCTAGTATTGTCTTGTGCAGTCTTACCGGTAGTAGTGTCTGGGTGGTGTCGAGTCTTACCGGTAGTTTGTCAGTCTTACCGGTAGTATTGTCTGTGTGTCAGTCTTACCGGTAGTATTGTCTGTGTGTCAGTCTAACCGGTAGTATTGGTGCTGTGTCATTCTAACCGTAGTATTGTCTGTGTGCCAGTCTAACCGGTAGTATTGTCTGTGTGTCAGTTCTAACGCGGTAGTATTGTCTGTGTGTCATGTCTAACGGTTAGTATTGTCTGTGTGTCAGTTTAACCGGTAGTATTGTCTGTGTGTCAGTCTAACCGGTAGTATTGTCTAGTCTAACCGGTAGTATTGTCTGTGGTGTCAGTCTTAACCGGTAGTATTGTCTGTGTGTCAGTCTTACACGGTAAGTACTTGGTCAGTCTAACGCGGTAGTATTGTCTGTGTGTCAGTCTACCGGTAGTATTGTCTGTGGTCAGTCTAACCGGTAGTATTGTCTGTGTGTCAGTCTAACGGTTAGTATTGTCTGTTGTGTCAGTCTACCGGGTAGTATTGTCTGTGTGTCAGTCTTACCGGTAGATATTGTCTGTGTCAGTCTAACCGGTAGTATTGTCTGTGTGTCAGTCTAACGCGGTAGTATTGTCTGTGGTCAGTCTACCGGTAGTATTGTCTGTGTGTCAGTCTAACCGTAGTATTTTTGTATGTGTGTTCAGTCTAACCGGTAGTATTGTCTTTTGTGTGTCAGTCTAGCACCGGTAGTATTGTATGTGTGTCAGTCTAACCGGTAGTTTAATTTGTCTGTGTGTCAGTCTTAACCGGTAGTATTGTCTGTGTGTAAGTCTAACCGCGGTAGTATTGTCGTGTGTTCAGTCTATACCGGTATTTGCCTTGCGTCAGCTACGGTTAGTATGTGGATCGTCTTACCGGGTAGTATCTGTCGTGTGTCGTTCTAACCGGTAGTAGTGTCTGTGTGTGTTCAGTTC